>NC_134353.1:807647825-807755325 GCF_048569485.1 Anomaloglossus baeobatrachus | reverse complement strand
TATCTGGTGTGACCACCATTTGCCAGGCTGTCATTTGTCTGGGATTCATCTGTGAAGAGAACACCTCTCCAACATGCCAGACGCCATCGACTGTGAACCTTTACCCACTTATGTTGGTTATGAAAACAAACTGCAGCAAGTAGAGACCCTGATGAGGATGATGAGCAGCAGATGAATTCCCTGAGACTGTGTCTGACAGTTTATGCAGAAATTATTTGGTTAGGTAAACTGATTGTTGCAGCAGTTGTCTGGGTGGCTGATCTCAGATGATCTTGGAGGTGAAGATGCTAGATATTGAGGTCCTGGGCTTTTGTGCTTACATGTGGTCTGCGGTTGTGAGGCCGGTTGGATGTACTGACATACTTACTGAAACACCTTTGGAGATGGCTTATGGTAGAGATATAAACATTAAATTCATGGGCAACAGCTCTGGTGGACATTCCTGCAGCCAGCATGGCAATTCCATGCTCCTCAAAACTTGTGACATCTGTGGCATTGTGCTGTGTGATAAAACTGCACATTTTAGAGTGACCTTTTATTGTGGCCAGCCTAAGGCACACCTGTGCAATAATTATACTGTCCAATCCGCATCTTAATAAGCCACACCTGTGAGGTGGATGGGTTATCTCAGCAGTGGAGAAGTGCTCACTAACACAGTTATAGACAAATGTGTAAACAATATTTGAGAAAAAGCTTATTGTATACATAAAAAGTCTTAGATCTTTAAGTTCCATTCATGGAAAATGGGAGCAAAAACAAAAGTTTGTGTTCATATTTTTGTTCAGTATACATTACTGATGTAAAGATCCATAATCTAGGATCCCATACTATATGGAATCAGTTGCAAAAAATATTGCAAAACTTTGTTTCTTGCCATGAAATTATCTACTCAAACAACGGCATTTGGGGAGTATACAGTACAATGTCAAGGTATGATATGGCGGCACACATAATACACAGAACCATAGGGATTGCTCAGACCAACACATGAATGCACCATGTGGCCGAATCATAGGGCTGTTTGTGCCACCATGATCCATCATTTCTAAGGATGATTGAATAAGAAAACAAGCAAAAGAACATAATAGAAGTCAAGTGCTTTACACCATTGGAGCACATTTTAATAAAATGTCCTGAAATATTAGATTACTAGGCTACAACAACTAAGCAAAGCACAAGTGGTATCTAGAAATGTGCATCAGTTCCCGCAGATTCTAAATAATTATTAGTTTACATGAAAAGAGCTCATCTATATGGAAATCATTAGCCAGACACTTGTATACAACAAGAATGGGATCTGCTTCTTTGCTGATACATCCTTTATATTTAAATAAATCAAAGCAATACAGGCGATCTGCATTTATTTGCATCCATCGCGTTTCTGCACACAGGGTATATCACATCTTCATGACATAAACCCTAACTATATAGGAATAATCATTTTGTTTTGTTTTTTTTTCTTCCCTATTTAACCATAGAAATCAGGACTATAAAATGTTTGAATAGAAATATTTAATGGCTTCTTTTATAATCATGACTTTGTATATTCTGTGAATTAATATAATAGTTCGTCAAAGATTCTGAAATCTAATTATGATAATAAGGCTACACAGTGCAATATATCTCCCATTCCCCAGGTTCTGCCAGTTTTACAGATTGTTCCCTTGTACCTGCAGATTGTGGCTTACAATGATGTATGGGCAGCTGTAATATTGGTGGATGCAGCAATACAAAGAGGTGCGAAATCCATTACTTAGGAACTAATCTGGCCTACCCTTAGCCCTTAGGTGTATGTTATGGCTAAATTAAAAAAATACCCAAATCTGGTTGGCTTTAAAGCTGTGCCATTTAATGTTAATCAGGCCGCAGCCCTAAAATCTCTACTACATATTCTAACCACAATTACTATTAGGCCTAAGCCACACGGAATGAAAATTGGTGCAAGTGGAGTGCGATAAAAAAAAATCGCATTCCACTCGGACCAATATTAGCCTGTGTGTCAGCTGTGAGGCAGTGACAGGGGTAATATTTGAAGACCGCTATGTGTCCCCCAGAATGTGTCTGGAAACCCTCTGAGTTTGCTATAGCTATTACTGGGAGTATAGCACAAAGGGTAACAGGGAGACAGATCCCTCCTCCCAGTCCAGGTTTTGTAGCAATCCTCATGTCCGGCATTTTCGTTTAAATCATACAGAGCACAGCAGGGTGTGTCTCAGTTGAGAGCCAGGCTTGGTGAAGCTAACACATGCTGTGTGAGCTGGGCTGGCTCTGTGTGGAGTGAACACAGGCCAAGAGTGTGAGCCTAGGAGAACCTTACACAGATCCCTGCGGTTAACGGGGTCGTAAAGTAACAAGACTTTTTGATGCAAAGAATTTGTCTATATGCACCGGCTGTGATCCGGAGGAGACTTTGACAGTGGGAAATTGGATCTATTTATGCTGCAACAATAAATAGACTGTTGGTGTGAACACGCTGCTGCCTCACTGCCCAAGCAACGCTGCTACCTCACATTATGGTGGAGAATGCGGGCATGGCAGCCTGGTTGCTAAGGGCAATGGCCTAAGAGGTACTTACCCGGAAAAAAAAATAAATAAAATTTTTTACTGACTGTTTGCGGTGGATCGGCGGGTCCACGAAGCTTACAGGCGTTGCAGCCTGGTTGCTAGGGGCAACAACCCAGTTTTCACATGTTTATGATCAAGCCTGCAAAGTTACAGTTTAACTCAGCAGCCACTATGGAGGATCTTGTAAAGCAGCTGGCCCAGTCTACTGCTCAACTACAGCAGGCTTTTGCACAAACCAGTGCACAACAGCAACAGGCTAATGCTCAGCAGCAACAGGCTAATGCTCAGCAGCAACAAACCAATGTCCAGCTCCAGCGGGCGTTAGTTCAGCAACAGGAGACAAACAGCTTGTTGACTAAGCAGCTTTCTGCTCTGTGAGAAGCGCTCCCAGCAGTAACTCCAGGTCATCCAGTCCTTCCTGCGGCCCAGGACAGAGTAAGGGCGGCACTTACGAAGATGAGTGCCGAGGATGACCCAGAAGCCTTTCTCTCCGTGTTTGAGAGGACCGCTGAGCGAGAGAAATTGTCTATCGACTGTTGGACTGATGTCGTGGCCCCGTTCTTGGTAGGTGAACCCCAAAAAGCCTACCTGGATCTCAGCACGGAGGATGCCAAGGACTATGGCACACTGAAAGGTGAGATCCTTGCACGAATGGGGGTTAACACTTATCTCCGGGCCCAACGAGTGAATCAGTGGTCCTTTGAGGAGGGAAAACCTGCACGCTCACAGGCCCATGTCTTACTGGACCTTGTAAAAAAAAATGGCTGCAGCCGGAGACCTTGAACCCCGGACAGATGATTGAGCGGGTGGTGATTGAACGGTTTGTGCGGACTTTGCCAGCCCCCATTCAACGGTGGGTGGGACAGGGGGACCCCGGTACCCTAGACCAGCTAGTGAATTTGGTGGAATGCTACACAGCTACCCAGGAGTTGGTCCGGGACTCTGCTTCACGGCGGGCACTTCGTAGGGATACGCCCCCTTCACAGTTGGTAAAAGACTCCCGTCCCTCCTCGGGTGCTGCCCCGTCTTCAGCCCTGGCAGAGAGTAAACCCCAGACTAAGGTCAGCCGGAGTCCCGGTTCCCCAAAGTCAGACACCCGAAACAGGGACACCTCTGCTGTTATGTGCTGGCGGTGCCATCAGCTCGGGCATGTGATGGCACAGTGCCCAATCACATCAGAACCCATGGACTGCCGGTACACTCGCCGGGTATCAATGTATGCCCATACTGTTTGTACTGTAAGCACTGTTACTATGGGGGAGGAGCCCCATCTCTGCAAAGTACGTGTTAATGGCTATACAGCAGAGGCTTTGTTGGACTCAGGAAGTGTAGTGACTCTTGTACATGCCTCCTTGGTCTCCGGGGAAAACCCTACGGGACATAAAGTAGGGGTACTTTGTATTCATGGAGACCTACGTGAATACCCTATGGAAAGGGTCACCATTGCTACCTCGTGTGGAGAGGTTCAACATGAAGTGGGGGTGATGAAAAGACTTCCATATGCTGTTATTTTGGGAAGAGACTTGCCCCTGTTCTGGACATTATGTGGGAGGCGACCTAGCCCTCCGAGGTGTATGATTGAACCAGGCCCTGAGCCGGACGATCCTGACTCAGGGATACCTGCCGTAGGGGTCACCAGTATAGGGACAGAGTGTAACCCTGCCAGGTTCCCCCTAGAGGTAATGACAGGAGAGGTTGAGCCACCCGAGGCAATCCCGGAGTTGAACGTGTCTCCAGATAATTTCGGAACAGCACAGCTCCGGGACCCCACATTGGCTCCTGGACGTGGAAATGTACAGGTAATTGATGGGGTACCCCAGAGGCCTGGTGACAGGCTGGAAACTCCCTACATGGCTCTAAAGCGAGAGTTGCTCTATCGGGTTGATTCAATCCGGGGGGAAATAGTGGAACAGTTGATGGTCCCTCAGCCGTACCGCCGTCAGACCTTGGAATTGGCTCATAACCACCTAATGAGTGGGCACCTAGGTGAAGAGAAAACGCGGGAACGCATGTTTCAGCGGTTTTACTGGCCAGGGGTCGGCGCAGAAATTAAGAGGTTCTGTGAGTCCTGCCCAGTTTGTCAGTTGACCGCACCAACGCACCGTTTCCGTAGTCCTCTGATACCTTTACCCATTATAGAGGTGCCTTTTGTGCGGATAGCTACGGATCTGATCGGACCCATTGTAAAATCAGCCCGTGGTCACCAGCACATCCTGGTAGTGATGGATTACGCGACACGTTATCTGGAGGCCATTCCACTACGTCACACCTCGGCGAGGCTTATTGCTCGGGAGTTGTTTGCTATGTTCTGTCGCGTGGGGTTACCCAAAGAAATCCTGACCGATCAGGGCACTCCCTTTATGTCTAAAATTACAAAGGAACTGTGCAAACTCCTCCAGATCAAGCAGCTACGCACGTCAGTGTACCATCCCCAGACTGATGGTCTAGTGGAACGTTTTAATAAAACTCTGAAGGCTATGTTGAAAAAGGTGGTCTCCAAAGAGGGGAAAGATTGGGACATGTTATTGCCCTATTTAATGTTCGCTATCCGCGAGGTCCCACAATCTTCCACCGGGTTCTCGCCATTTGAGTTACTGTATGGCAGACATCCACGGGGACTGCTGGATATAGTTAAGGAAACTTGGGAACAGGAACCCACCCCTCACAAAAGCACAGTGGAATACGTTATGGGTATGCAGGATCGTATCACGGCAATAATGCCCATTGTTAAAGAGCATTTGCTGGATGCTCAGGCAGCCCAAAGTACTCAGTATAATAGAAAGGCCTCCATCAGGTCTTTTAAACCGGGAGATCGTGTCTTAGTCCTAATACCTACTGCAGAAAGTAAGTTCTTAGCCAAATGGCAAGGTCCCTATGAGATCCGGGAGAAAGTGGGGGAAGTAAACTATAAGGTGTATCAGCCAGGTAGAAGAAAACCAGAGCAAATCTACCATGTAAACCTGCTGAAGGCATGGAAAGACAGGGAATGTATGGTGGCTGACGTAACGTTGGACCTAACCTTTTCAGGTGCCTTGACAACAACAAAGGAGGAGTCCCCTGATGATGAATTGGGAGTGAGGATAGGGGATTCTCTCTCAAAACAGCAGAGACGGGAGTCTCGGAGGTTAGTGCAGCGGAATACGGATGTGTTCTCAAGCCTACCAGGCCGAACAACCGTAATCCACCATGATATTGTCACCGAGCCTCAAGTAAGGGTACGCCTGAGGCCATACCGGCCGGGTACCAGAGGCTCGTAGGCAAGCCATTGCGGAGGAGGTAAAAAAAGATGCTCCAACTAGGGGTTATTGAAAAATCCACGAGCGAATGGGCCAGTCCCATTGTGCTGATCCCGAAACCAGACGGTTCTTTAAGGTTCTGTAATGACTTCCGAAAGTTAAATGAGGTTTCGAAATTTGATATGTATCCCATGCCCAGGGTCGACGAGCTGATAGAAAGACTGGGACGGGCCCAGTACTTCACGACTCTCGATCTCACTAAAGGTTACTGGCAGGTGCCGCTGACAGAGGCGGCAAAAGAAAAGACCGCTTTTGTCACGCCAGGGGGGCTCTATCACTATGTCGTCTTGCCATTTGGTTTACATGGGGCTCTGGCCACGTTTCAGAGATTAATGGACATAGTGTTAGAGCCCCATCAAACATATGCCTCCGCATATTTGGATGACATCATCATCTATAGCAGTGACTGGAGCACCCACTTATCTCAGGTACAAGCGGTAGTGGATTCGCTCAGAGCTGCTGGTCTGACGGCGAATCCAAGCAAATGTGCTATGGGTCTCAAAGAAGCCCGTTACTTGGGGTATGTGATAGGCCAAGGGGTTATCAAGCCACAAGTAAACAAAATCGAAGCCATTCAAAACTGGCCTCGTCCCCTTACCACAAAACAGGTAAGAGCCTTTCTGGGTATACTGGGGTATTACCGACGATTCATACCCAATTTTGCTGGAAGGTCGGCGCCTTTGTCCGATCTTTTAAAAGGGAAGAAGTCGGTCATGGTCCACTGGAATACACAAGCAGAGGAAGCCTTTCAGGTGCTAAAGGTAGTCCTATGTGGTCAGCCTGTCCTTGTCAACCCTGACTTTCAAAAGGAGTTTATAGTACAGGCAGATGCCTCTGAGGTGGGTCTGGGTGCAGTTCTGTCCCAGGAGGTAGATGGAGAAGAGCACCTGGTCACCTATTTGAGTAGAAAACTCACCCCGGCAGAGAAGAACTATAGCATAGTGGAGAAGGAGTGCCTGGGCATAAAATGGGCTCTGGAATCCCTACGCTACTACCTGCTGGGGCGACACTTTCGCCTGGTGACAGACCACTCCCCTTTGGTCTGGATGAGGAATGCTAAGGAGAGAAATGCTAGAGTCACCAGGTGGTTTCTCTCCTTGCAGAACTTTCACTTTTCTGTGGAACACCGGGCTGGTAGGTTGCAGGGCAATGCGGATGCCCTCTCCAGGGCCCCCTGTATGTTGGCAAATGTTCAACCCCGCCCGTTTGAACTGAGGGGGGGGATATGTGAGGGAGTGACAGGGGTAATATTTGAAGACCGCTATGTGTCCCCCAGAATGTGTCTGGAAACCCTCTGAGTTTGCTATAGCTATTACTGGGAGTATAGCACAAAGGGTAACAGGGAGACAGATCCCTCCTCCCAGTCCAGGTTTTGTAGCAATTCTCATTTCCGGCATTTTCGTTTAAATCATGCAGAGCACAGCAGGGTGTGTCTCAGTTGAGAGCCAGGCTTGGTGAAGCTAACACATGCTGTGTGAGCTGGGCTGGCTCTGTGTGGAGTGAACACAGGCCAAGAGTGTGAGCCTAGGAGAACCTTACACAGATCCCTGCGGTTAACGGGGTCCTAAGGTAACAAGACTTTTTGATGCAAAGAATTTGTCTATATGCACCGGCTGTGATCCGGAAGAGACTTTGACAGTGGGAAATTGGATCTATTTATGCTGCAACAATAAATAGACTGCTGGTGTGAACACGCTGCTGCCTCACTGCCTCACGTTTTTGCCCAAGCAACGCTGCTACCTCACACAGCGCACATGAGCGATTATTTTCTCAGCCCTAATCGGACCGAGAAAACAACCGCAGTATGCTGTGATTGTAAGCGGAGACTCTTTCTCTCGCACCCATTCAAGTGTATGGGGCGAGAGAAAAATCACACTGCAGTACACCGCACACAGTACACCGGTGTACCGCGAGTGCAGTGCGAGAATGGCAATAGCCGGCTACGGAGGAGAGGGAGATAAATCCCTCCCTCCCCTGTGCAGAGCCGCCACGCCCCCCGCAGCTGAGGTCCGCTGGCACGGCCGGACCTCAGTCGCAGGGACACTAGCATGACACACGGCTCTGCTGTACTGTCAGCGTGAGCCGAGTGTCATGCGAGGGGAGCGAAGTAATCCCCGTGTTGCCCCAGCCTTACACAGTTTGTACTACAACTTACAGACGTAATTTCTGCTGAAATAAGTAAGATGTAGTCCCCACTCAGAACACTTATTTGCCAGAATGTACAATAGCCTCCTGTAGTGTGTCTTTGTATCTCTGTGGAGAACCCGGGAGTGTCTTTGTATCAGATATGAAGTTCCCATTGATTGAAGTTGGATCTTTGTATTAATTTCCCCTGAGGGGGCGCTGCAGGGATATTTAACACTTTTTACTGCATTGTGAATTGTAGCTGATTGCTGAGGTCTGAGATGTAGGACAGTTTGCAACTAGATATGAGGAAACCTGATGCTCGGTGTTGGATTTTTGGGCCAAACACCACCTTTTTTTAAAAAAAAAACCAAAAAAACAAAAAGCAGAGTTCGGGTTTGGAAGCTTTACGCATGCTGACCACTGGTACGAGCATTGCTGTGCTCAGGTACGCTCGGTGCTCAGCCCAGTGCAAACCGCTTGCAATGTTTGAACAGCTCGTACTGGGGGTAACAACAGCGTGATCAGATGTAGTGTGCAAATAAAAAAATGGATTAACCTCACTCACCCTCCTCTGGAAGTCTTCTGCTTATGTCTGACTGTGGGCAGGGACCCGAGCTGCCAATCAGGGACTTCCATTGGGGTTCTGCTCAAGTCCGAATTAGTGGAGGCACGGTTTGGCTACAGCTGCCGAACCGATCTTCCACAGGTTCGCTCATCTCTACTTATGACTAGTCATCTCACTTATCGAGATGAAATGCTAAAGTAGACAACTCCTTGAAAGATAAACACAAACAAAGAGGATCTGTCATTTCACACAATACCACAGTACAACCTGCCCTTACATAAAAAGATAAACCTGCCTTGGGTGCACATACCAGTCTAATAGATCCTATAGCTTTCAGCCAACACCATAGGGGCCTTCACTGCCCAGTATGTAATACACTCACCATTTTTCAATGGTTTGCCCGTTACGGACCCATAACCACATTGTGCTGTAGACTGTAAGGTTGTGAGGGCAGGGTCTCCTACCCTCTGTACCATTTGCTCTAGATCTCATTGATAGGGGCACCTATCGCTCTACACTTGTATATATATATGCTTACATACACTGATAATGTAAATACAAGTTGTATAAAACAATGTATGTTAACAAATCGTAAAAAAAACTTTGCAATTGAGATATTAATAATGACATGGAGACTGGGAATATGATTAATAAAAAATGAAGACTAATAAATAAGGTAGAAGGGAAAATAATCACGAACTTGGATACAGCTTGGTACATTACCCTCATTACATGCAAATTTAAATCTGTTTGTTCTTCCTAGTTTGATTTGCACATATGCTACAACGTGAGCGATGTGTAGAAGCTCCGCTAACACTAAGATTAATAGTCAAGGTCAAGCACTGATGGCAAAATCCAGGTAGAATGTAAAACAGGGGAAGCGATACTGTGTCTACACAACTGAGCAGTCGGAGGACAATGATGCACTGATCCTACCTGGAGCAGACGGAAAGTTGTTTTTTTTTATCTTGCTGTTAAGTTCGCTATTCAATTACAGTTTATCAGGGTAATTAAACACTGAGAGCGGATGCCAGGCTAATTGTTAGATTATGATAATTACAAGTCATAGCTCTGTTAAAGCTGATCAAAATAAGATGTGGTTGCATGCACTTGGTTAAAGCTGCTTTGTAATCTTGGACTGAAGCATTGAAAGCTTGGGCCATTTATAACTAGTTCATTACAAATCAGCCGAAGAAGCCTATTACTTGTAACCTTCCTCCTTCACCCAGTCTAGTGGAACAAAACTCCAAAAAGGTTGTGCCCAAACTGCTGCCTTAGATTGGCCCACTTCCATCATAATTACACACTTGAATACAATTAGGTAAGTTCTATGCACAGAGTTCAGACTTAGAATTACTGTGTCAAGCAAAAGGCGGCAGCTCCAAGGTGAATCTCCACAAAGACACTGAACGGGAATTACACAGCCAAAACATAGGTGAGACCTTATTTATTTCATGTACAAGGGGTTAAGAACACAACAGGACAGAATTACGGATAGCGCCTTACATGTGAATCTCTTAGAATTAGGCCGGGACCACACGGGGACTACTACGATCCTCGCATGACAATCTGCTCACGCTGGCAGCACAGTGGGAGCCGAGTGCCATGCGAGTGTCACTGAAACTGAGGTCCAATCATGTGATCGGACCACAGCTGCGGGGAGCGGGCCAGTGCTGAGGAGGGGTGGGCCAGCACTGTAGAGGGGAGGGAGGAATTTATCTCCCACTCTCCTCCATTGTCAGCTATTGCCATTCTCGCACTGCACTCGCGGTACACTGGTGTACTGTGAATGCAGTGCGATTTTTCTCTCCCCCATACACTTGAATGGGCACGAGTGAAACAAGGCTCGCATTGCACCCGCAGCATGCTGCGATTGTTTTCTCGGTCCGATTAGGGCTGAGAAAATAATCGCTAATGGGTGCTGGCACATAGGCTAATATTGGTGCGAGTGGAATGCGATGTTTTATTGCATTCCACTCGCTCCGATTTTCATGCCGTGTGTCTTAGTCCTTAGACGAGGTGTGCCGATGTTATCACAGTGGGTGATGGATGATAAATTTGGTGCATTTTCAGACAATATGGTATAACTTTATACTATTTGTTACAAAAAACCCTCACAGGTGTTTGCATACGTCCCTTAGCACATAAACTGTACTGCTGTACTCTATGGTTTTATACTGTCAGTTACCTTAGATAAAAAAAATTTGTACCAAACTTTTGACTCTCTGTGTCATGTCGTAAACCATGCCCCTTTACAGATAAATCACTTTGGTTGTCATACTATATGTCAGTAACTTTAGATCAAGGTTTTTTGCACCCAAATTTTTTTTTTGCTGGGTCACGTCTTAAAGGGACTTTGTCGCCAAGTTTCTTCAATGTAATCTGAAGACAGTATGCTATAAGAGTTAAGACCAAGAATTCAGCCCTGTGTGTCTTATCTCACAGTCATTTTTTGTTTACCTGCAATGTTAGTTTAAGCCTCTTATCTTTATCATTGTTGAGTCTCAGCGGTTAGGGGTGCTTCACACACAGCGAGCTCGCTGCCGAGATCGCTGCTTAGTCACGCTTTTTGTGACGCAGCAGTGACCTCATTAGCGATCTCGCTGTGTGTGACACTGAGCAGCGATCTGGCCCCTGCTGCGAGATCGCTGCTCGTTACACACAGCCCTGGTTCGTTTTCTTCAAAGGCGCTCTCCCGCTGTGACACACAGATCGCTGTGTGTGACAGCGAGAGAGCGACAAATGAAGCGAGCAGGGAGCAGGAGCCGGCGTCTGGCAGCTGAGGTAAGCTTGTAACCAAGATAAACATCGGGTAACCAAGGTGGTTACCCGATATTTACCTTAGTTACAGCTTACCGCAGCTCTCACGCTGCCTGTGCTGCCGGCTCCGGCTCTCTGCACATGTAGCTGCTGTACACATCGGGTTAATTAACCCGATGTGTACAGCAGCTAGGAGAGCAAGGAGCCAGCGCTAAGCAGTGTGCGCGGCTCCCTGCTCCCTGCACACACAGCTAAGCGGTGTGCCTGGTAACTAATGTAAACATCGGGTAACCATACCCGATGTTTACCTTAGTTACCAGTCTCCGCAGCTTCCAGACGGCGGCTCCGTGCAAGCGCAGCGTCGCTTGCACGTCGCTGCTGGCTGGGGGCTGTTCACTGGTCACTGGTCGCTGGTGAGATCTGCCTGTTTGACAGCTCACCAGCGACCATGTAGCGATGCAGCAGCGATCCTGACCAGGTCAGATCGCTGGTCGGATCGCTGCTGCATCGCTAAGTGTGAAGGTACCCTTATAGTCGGACTCAGGCCTCTTCTGTGATTAGCAGCTTCTGTATATGGAAATGTGCACTGAAAGCCTGGTGTGGACAGGGGCAGCTCTCCCTGCACTGCTACTTGCAAAAGCTTAGCTCTTTAATTGTGTCAGAATGGCTACACCCAGTAATCTAAGTGATACATCATTGAACTCAGGACCTCTTTTCCTACATCATGCTGCTTTCAGATGAGGCAGCAAAAACCTGCTGACAGATTCCCTTTAAACTGTGCCCTTTTACAGATAAATTACAAACATTTTACCAGTTTTATTATTTTCGAAGATTATTATTATTATTCTAGCATGTGTGGCAATCCTACACAATACAGCAGGTAATTCATTGTACTTGTCACATTTTGTAATCATTAAGGGTTTAATTTTTCACTTTTCTGAACTTTTTGAAAAATATGCATTTTACAAATGACTAAACAGTAACTTGTCCATAACAATCATAAATTGCATTATGTGCCATCATCCTACTGCCTCCCCATTATTCCGAATGTGTTTTTTTCACTGCACCATTTTTTTTGGAGTATTGGTGAGGAGTAGATAGTTTACTGCTAGAAAAAACAATCTGACGGCTTATAACTAAGGCCATCCTTGCAGAGGTTTGGACAATATTGGAAAAGAATACAAGCTGTGTGATAGCCCATTTACACTGGCTGATTGGTAATGAGCATCTCATGAATGATCGTTCTCGATTATCTGCCTGTCTAATCAGGCAAAATACTCAATGGTTGGGAGAAATTATTTTAAAGCAAGCTTAAAAATCACTCCTCTCAGCAACACATATCCTGTTTGGATATGTGCTGCCAAGACCATGATATTCTATGCTTGTAGGACAATCGATTTAAAGGATTTTTCCATAAACAAAGTTCATTTTAAAATTGATTTTAATTAGGAATGATCGAATACCTCAAATATTCGGCTTCGCGAATATTTTCTGAATATCTCGCCGCTATTCGATGCGCAATGTAAGTCTATGGGAAGCCCGAATAGTACCGAATAGTTGTTATTCGGATTTCCCATAGACTTATATTGTGCATCGATTATTCGTGAATAGTCGAATAGCGGCGAGGTATTCGGAAAATATTCGCGAAGCTGAATAATCAAAGTATTTGATCATCCCTAATTTTAATCTATAGATCTTGGAATAATAAGTTCCACAATTAGATATGTTTTAAAAAAAATGTTCCTGTGCTGAAATAATCTTCTGCTATGTGCTGTGTAATGGCCGTGTCAGACCGTACAGCATCATGGTCTGATCATACCACATCCCCTGGGCAGGGGAGGATGCAAAAGAGAGTATACAGATAGCACAGCATGGGATGACAGGTAATTCTTTTTTGTGAGGTAAAACATTTCCCTTTCTGTTTTTAAAAAATGTTTTAACTCAAAGAAAGAATTAGTTGCGATCCCATGCTGTAATGTCTATATACTTTTTGTATTTTCTCCCCTGCCAAGGAGCTGTGGTATGATCGGACCATGTCCCTGTATGGTCAGACACGGCCATTACACAGTACATAGCAGGGGCACATATATAAGATTATCTCAGCACAAGAACACATTTTTAATCACATCCTTTTGTGGAAATTATTAATATTCCAAGATCTATTGATTAAAATGAACTTTGTTGATGGGGAAAACCCCTTTAACAACCATTCTATGCGCATAGAAATGTCATTTGATGGATGCGATCAGGCTGTGTAAATGGGACCTGATTTTATTTCCAATCATTTTATTTTGTCATAAAGATACAATATTACACAATACACAATCCTTTAAGTACAAATTTATTGGGCCTCGAAAGCAAACATATTTAATACAGCTCAATGGTATGATAATAACATCAGAACAATACTAAAAGAAAGGTTGTTGAAAGCAATGAAGAAATGACAGCAATGGATCAAACACAAGGGTTCCGCACAAGTAACCAGTTTTAGCCCTTTTCAAATCTCAGTAATAATTAAGGCAAGAATAGAGCCTTTACTATTCTGGACCTAACATTTATTTTTCTCTGAAGGGCACTGAGTACACGATACCTAAAGGCAGCTCAATTCACATCAATATTATTCTTAGGATTGAGGGAATTCATCACAGACACCATATGTCACTCAAGGCAATGACCCATTCGGATTCCTGTCAACTGTGACAACAGCTTGAACTTTTTAGTCCAAAAAGTATTCTGCTGGAAAAAGTTATATGAAATCCTAGTAATCACATTCGGGGGAGCTATCAATTTCTGCCTCCTTTCCCCTTCGCAGTCAGTCATGAAACCAAAAAAATCTACAAATCAACAACTGGTGGAAAACGTGACATTGCATTAAATATTTGTTCTGAGAGTCATCGTGCCTAGGGTTCATGTGATGCTCACGACATTAATCAAATTTCATGGCAG
This sequence comes from Anomaloglossus baeobatrachus, assembly GCF_048569485.1. Taxonomy (NCBI): domain Eukaryota; kingdom Metazoa; phylum Chordata; class Amphibia; order Anura; family Aromobatidae; genus Anomaloglossus; species Anomaloglossus baeobatrachus. The sequence goes on along the minus strand of NC_134353.1, from coordinate 807,741,066 downwards.
GACGCTAAAATCAATGGGCAGAGCTTTGATGGAGAGATAGTTAAAAAATGTGTAAGAAGCTTTCGCAGTAGAGTTACAGAAAACTAAACAGCTTAAAGAGGTATCCCATCTCCAAGATCCTATCCCAATATGTAGTAGGTGTAATAATAATAATAACATTAGCAAATTAGAAATGTAGTATAGTTCTCCTAATAGGGCCATGTCTCCTACCTCATGTGCAGGGCATTGCAGCTTAGGCATCTATGATTATGACCACTAGCAACTAACCGTCACTATATGAGAGGACATAACCATGACTACCTAAGCTGCAATGCCCTGCACATGAGGTCAGAGAGGAGAACTATACTACATTTCATTGAAAGTTTTTGCTAATATTATTATTATTATTATTATTATTATTATTATTATTATTATTATTATTATTGTTACACTACTACATACTGGGAAGGATCTTGGAGATGGGAATACCCCTTTAATATCTAAATAGTAGTTTACAGACCAGGACGTATTATAAAAATAGTAGCCCCCTGCAGTTTACATTGAGGATCAGACTAAATTAAGGTGTTTGCCTATGTGCAGATTAAATGAGAATCAACAATAGACATTTTGTAAAAAAGAAAAATGTTAAATGTGGAACAGTTCAAGACAGAGCCGTTTATCAATATTTTCTGTCACACTGCTATATCAACATCTCAGCTATCAGGCAGTTTGTGACATGGTGCCATAATGAAACTGATAATGTGACTGTTAGTGTATACGACAGCTGCAGGCTTATTCTGTGAAGCGCCTGTATTTAAAACACAGCAATTGTTTTAACTGTTAAGGCCCAGTCACACACAACGACTTACCAGCGATCCCGAAAATGATGCGACCTGATAGGGATTGCTGGTAAGTCGCTGGGAGCTCACTGGTGAGATGTCACACAGTCAGACCTTACCAACCATACAGGAATGATCTCAGCAGTCACTGTGACCCTGTCACACAGTGTCAAACACAGCGATGTGTCCTGCCCAGCAGGACATCGTCTTTGAAGAAAATGGCCTGGACCATTCTGCAACGACTAGAGATCTCACAGCAGGGGCCTGATCGCTGGTAGATGTCACACATAACAAGATCGCTAACGGGATCGCTACTGCATCACGGAAACCGTGATTCAGTAGCGATCTCGCTAGCGATCTCGTTATGTGCGACGGTACCTTTACAGTATGTGTAGTTCCTTTATAGGCTGTGCTGTATGACTTCAGTTTGTGTGGTTTTTCTGTAATCTTCCAGGTTGATGATGATGCATACAATGGTTGCTGTATGTATGAAGGTCATTCTCAGCTGATGATTCTGCTGAAAGCTGAAATCTGCAACACTGATTGGTAACTCTGTTTATAAGGAGTGCTGGGAATAGACAAAATAAAAGTCAATATTCCCCTGTGTAGTGGGGTGGGGGTCCCCCAGGACTACAAAGACGCAGTGACCCAAATAGTCCGATCCAAACAGCTTTATTGTCCTCGCTGTACAGGTAAATTCTCCCGGAACACAGCCGGGTTATGCACCGTCCATACGGGTCCCCGTCACACAGGCACCCCTTGCCGTAGGAGACGGTCTTACGGTGCCCCATTCGGCTGTTCCAGGAGGGTCCACAAACTTATAATCGCTCCACGCAAGCCTGGAGCTTTTCCAGGCTTCCAGCTCTGCCGCTTACAGAGTAGAATCTATTGCAAGTTCATAGTGGAAGTTTAACCACTTCCCCACTCTCTGGCACCTGGTAGCAGACACCTCTAGCTGAGGTTCCTTCTCGGCCCCAGGGCCCTCTGCAGACCACTGGGTCTGTGTCTCCTCCAGGAGAGGTTCGGCCCTACAGCCCTGGTCTGGCTGCACTCACCTCAGTCTTGACTCAGACTTAATATCGGAGCCCTGTGCTCAGCCTCCACACAGGTTGCTCCGTCCAGAGCTCTCGGCTCTGCTCTCACTCTCTAGAACACACACTGCCAGTCTCCTAAATCAAGCTGGCCACACCCACAGGTGGAGGTCTGTGATTCTCAGCCCTGCACAGCACCCTTGGATTATTAAAGGGAACCTGACTCTTATATGTAGCAAGAAGCCTTTGTGGACAACAAGTCCCATAGCAACCTCTTCCGTTTAGATATCGCAGGTACCTTTCCCACTGTGACATATAGCGACCATTTACCACATTGGTGGTCGCTACCTCACACCTGTTAAAACCTTGTCAGGTCCAGTGCCATGGCTTCAGTGGTCATTGCCAAACTATGATGACATGCCCCACATGCAAAGGACCACTGCAGACAAACATTGGTTCTAGTGGTCCTGTGATTGACACATACTGCATGTCCTCCCTGTAGGGAAATAACACAGGAGAGGTGCGTTTTTTTCTTATCTGCTTTATTTTACCCACATCTCTGAAAGTTTTTATTGTAGGCTTATTATTTAATTAGTTACCCATATAAATGTAAAATGTACCGCCTTTGCAGCATGAACTCTCCTTTTAAAGGGTCAAGGTGCCATCAGTCACAATGTATGCTGGGTTCCCTATACCAATGCTGGGCCAGTGGTGTTTATGGCATAAAATGAAGTTCCAATATTAGAGGCAATTTAAAGGGGTGGTCCACCTCTTTCCATTATTGGTCACATTGCTATTATGTTGAGAAACAAGGTTTCTCTCAAATACCTTGTGTTGCCAATAGTGCCTGTGAGCAGCGCGATTGCGGACCACTCTTCCCCATCACGTGACCCCTGGGTTCCATGACCTCTGATGTTCAGCGATGTCACATCAACTGAGGCGGGCCCCAGTCTTCCTGAGTGACTGAATTGCGGGCAATATTTCACCACTCGTCAGAGCCCAGCATAATAGTGCAGCATCTCTCCGCTCCCTCCTCCTCCACTGCAGAGTGCTGCACGCAGGAGCAATGCTGGGCTGTGCCGGGCGGTAAAACACCGCCCAAAGATTGGGGCTGGCCACGGTGATGTCAGGTCACAGGAAGTTGACGTGACATCACCGGACATTAGAAGTCACAGATCTCATGGGTCATGCAAAGGACTGCAATGGCGCCGCTCACAGGCACTATTGGCAACACAAAGTATTTGAGAGAAACCTTGTTTCTTAACATAATATCGATGAGGCCAGTAATGAAAGGGGTGAACCACCTTTTTAAAGTTAAGGGAATTCTATTTAGGAATGTTATATTAATATTCCTCTGTAGTTCTCGCACCGTCCTGTAGTAGGTTGTAGAATGAAATGTTGTTAAGTACGTCCCATGTGGAGGCTATTATAATATACTAGAAGGTGGCCCGATTCTACGCATCGGGTATTCTAGAATTTACGTATTGTGTAGTTCATGTATGATTTTTGTTATATATATATATATATAGAGAGATGTTGTTGTCTGTAGTTACCAAGTGTTTGTGTAGGCGCTGTACATGTTCTGGGTGTTGTCTGGGTGTGACGGGGGGTGAGAGCGGTGTTGTATGTGTGTTGCGTGTGTTGCATTGTTTGTGGAGCGCTGTGTGTCTGTAGCGTTGTGTGTGTGTTGCGCGGTTTGTGTGTGTGTGGTGTGTTTTGGGGGGAGGTATGTTTTGAGCAATGTGTGTGTTGTGCGGTATGTGCGTATATTTGTGTGTGCCGCGGTGTTTGTGTGTGCAGCGTTGTCTGTGTGTGCAGCGTTGTCTGTATGTGTGGGTGTCTGTGTAGGGCAGTTGTTTGTGGTTCCCAGTGTGTGTGTGTGTGTGTGGTGTGTTGTGCAGTGCGCGCGTGTGTGTGTGTGTGTGTGTGTGTGTGTGTGTGCATCAGCCTCTCTTCTCTCAGCCTACCTCTCCCAGCCTCCCTCCTCCCAGCCTCCCTCAGCATCAGCCTCCCTCTCCCAGCCTCCCCAGCATCAGCCTCCGCCAGCATCAGCCTCTCTCCTTCCAGCCTCCTCCAGCATCAGCCTCCCTCTCCCAGCCTTCCCAGGATCAGCCTCTCTCCTCCCAGCCTCCGTCCTCCCAGCCTTCCCCAGCATCAGCTTTCCCCTCCCAGCCTCCCTCAGCATCAGCCTTCCCCAGCATCAGCCTCTCTCCTCCCAGCCTCAGCCTCTCTCCTTCCAGCCTCCCCCAGCATCAGCCTCTCTCCTTCCAGCTTCCCTCAGCATCAGCCTCCCCTTCCCAGCCTTCCCCAGGATCAGCCTCTCTCCTCCCAGCCTCCTTCCTCCCAGCCTCCCTCAGCATCAGCCTTCTGCTCCCAGTCTCCCCCAGCATCAGCCTCCCCATGCATCAGCCTCCACCAGCATCAGCCTCTCTCCTTCCAGCCTCCCCCAGCATCAGCCTCCCCTTCCCAGCCTTCCCCAGGATCAGCCTCTCTCCTCCCAGCCTCCTTCCTCCCAGCCTCCCTCTCCCAGCCTCCCTCAGCATCAGCCTTCCGCTCCCAGTCTCCCCCAGCATCAGCCTCCCCAAGCATCAGCCTCCACCAGCATCAGCCTCTCTCCTTCCAGCCTCCCGCAGCATCAGCCTCTCTCCTTCCAGCCTCCCTCAGCATCAGCCTCCCGTTCCCAGCCTTCCCCAGGATCAGCCTCTCTCCTCCCAGCCTCCTTCCTCCCAGCCTCCCTCAGCATCAGCCTTCCCCTCCCAGTCTCCCCCAGCATCAGCCTCCCCAAGCATCAGCCTCCACCAGCATTAGCCTCTCTCCTTCCAGCCTCCCCCAGCATCAGCCTCCCCATGCATCAGCCTCTCTCCTTCCAGCCTCTCTCCTTCCAGCCTCCCCCAGCATCAGCCTCCCCTTCCCAGCCTTCCCCAGGATCAGCCTCTCTCCTCCCAGCCTCCTTCCTCCCAGCCTCCCTCTCCCAGCCTCCCTCAGCATCAGCCTTCCGCTCCCAGCCTCCCCAAGCATCAGCCTCCACCAGCATCAGCCTCCCTCGTCCCAGCCTCCCCCACCATCAGCCTCTCTCCTCCCAGCCTTCCCCATGATCAGCCTCTCTGCTCCCAGCCTCCTCCAGCACGCCGTGCTCCTCTGCCGACACTCACACACCCGATCGCATCCACTCACACACACCCGATCGCATCCACTCACACACACCCGATCGCATCCACTCACACACACCCGATCGCATCCACTCACACACACCCGATCGCATCCACTCACACACACCCGATCGCATCCACTCACACACACCCGATCGCATCCACTCACACACACAGACACTGACGATATCGCACATACGCGCTTATACTCACAACATCCGGGGATATCACATGCTTCTGGCCATGTGATCCTCCGGCAGGTCCTGGAAGATCACAACAGCACAGAATCGAGGCCGAGAAGCAAGCGATATCCCAGGATGTTGTGAGTATGTGGATGCGATGTGATGTGTGTGTGTGTGTGAGTGTGATCTGATTTGTGTGTGTGTATGTGTGTGCTGTTATGTGTGTGTGCTGTTATGTGTCTGTATTTTCCGGCGCTGCAGGACCTTGATGTGTGGATGCGATGTGATGTGTGTGTGATGTGTGTGAGGTGTGTGTGAGAGTGAGTGTGAGCCGCTGTACACTGTTAACTATGATACACATCGGGTAACTAAGGGACCTTAGTTACCCGATGTGTATAATGGTTACCAGCTTTCACGGCCTCCGTGAAGATCCCAGCATCGCAAGGTTATGTCTGGCGCTGCTGGGATCCTGACGGAGCCGGTGTAGAAGCAAGCGATATCCCAGCATGTTGTGATGTGTGAGGTGTGTGTGAGAGTGAGTGTGATCTGATGTGTGTGTGTGTACTCACCTGGGAATCGGGGCTCCGTGTCAGTTGGGCCAGAGCGAGCGTGGATTGCGTGAGGGGGGCGGGGCCTGCAGAGAGCCGGGGCGAGAGGCCAATCCGTGTGGGGGGGCGGGGCCATGGCGAGCCCAGCGGCCAATCAGCTTTGTGTCACCGTAAGGACACAATTTCGGAGCATGACAGACAGACAGATAGACAGATAGACAGACAGACAGACAGACAGACAGACAGAATAAGGCAATTATATATATAGATACAATTTCCACTCAGGCCATGCAGGTAACCTATCGGGAAAAATTCAGCCCTGCTGATTATTACACTCTTGTGGTCAAATGGAGCATCTGTGATGATGTAATGGTGAAGATATACTATATAATCTAATATATGAAGCTGAATGTGTGTATGTTGTATGTACAGTGCCTACAAGTAGTATTCAACCCCCTGCAGATTTAGCAGGTTTACACATTCGGAATGAACTTGGCATTGTGACATTTGGACTGTAGATCAGCCTGGAAGTGTGAAATGCACTGCAGCAAAAAAGAATGTTATTTCTTTTTTTTTTTTTTTTTTAAATTGTGAAACGTTTATTCAGAGGGTCACTTATTATTCAACCCCTCAATCCACCAGAATTCTGTTTGGCTCCCCTAAAGTATTAAGAAGTATTTCAGGCACAAAGAACAATGAGCTTCACATGTTTGGATTAATTATCTCTTTTTCCAGCCTTTTCTGACTAATTAAGACCCTCCCCAAACTTGTGAACAGCACCCATACTTGGTCAACATGGGAAAGACAAAGGAGCATTCCAAGGCCATCAGAGACAAGATCGTGGAGGGTCACAAGGCTGGCAAGGGGTACAAAACCCTTTCCAAGGAGTTGGGCCTACCTGTCTCCACTGTTGGGAGCATCATCCGGAAGTGGAAGGCTTATGGAACTACTGTTAGCCTTCCACGGCCTGGACAGCCTTTGAAAGTTTCCACCCGTGCCGAGGCCAGGCTTGTCCGAAGAGTCAAGGCTAACCCAAGGACAACAAGGAAGGAGCTCCGGGAAGATCTCATGGCAGTGAGGACATTGGTTTCAGTCAATACCATAAGTAACGTACTCCACCGCAATGGTCTCCGTTCCAGACGAGCCCGTAAGGTACCTTTACTTTCAAAGCGTCATGTCAAGGCTAGTCTACAGTTTGCTCATGATCACTTGGAGGACTCTGAGACAGACTGGTTCAAGGTTCTCTGGTCAGATGAGACCAAGATCGAGATCTTTGGTGCCAACCACACACGTGACGTTTGGAGACTGGATGGCACTGCATACGACCCCAAGAATACCATCCCTACAGTGAAGCATGGTGGTGGCAGCATCATGCTGTGGGGCTGTTTCTCAGCCAAGGGGCCTGGCCATCTGGTCCGCATCCATGGGAAGATGGATAGCATGGCCTACCTGGATATTTGGCCAAGAACCTCCGCTCCTCCATCAAGGATCTTAAGATGGGTCGTCATTTCATCTTCCAACAAGACAACGACCCAAAAGCACACAGCCAAGAAAACCAAGGCCTGGTTCAAGAGGGAAAAAATCAAGGTGTTGCAGTGGCCTAGTCAGTCTCCTGACCTTAACCCAATTGAAAACTCGTGGAAGGAGCTCAAGATTAAAGTCCACATGAGACACCCAAAGAACCTAGATAACTTGGAGAAGATCTGCATGGAGGAGTGGGCCAAGATAACTCCAGAGACCTGTGCCGGCCTGATCAGGTCTTATAAAAGACGATTATTAGCTGTAATTGCAAACAAGGGTTATTCCACAAAATATTAAACCTAAGAGTTGAATAATAATTGACCCACACTTTTATGTTGAAAATTTATTAAAATTTAACTGAGCAACATAACTTGTTGGTTTGTAAGATTTATGCATCTGTTAATAAATCCTGCTCTTGTTTGAAGTTTGCAGGCTCTAACTTATTTGCATCTTATCAAACCTGCTAAATCTGCAGGGGGTTGAATACTACTTGTAGGCACTGTATGTATGTATGTATGTATGTATGTATGTATGTATGTATGTATGTATGTGTGTGTGTGTGTGTGTGTGTGTGTGTGTGTGTGTGTGTGTGTGTGTGTGTGTGTGTGTGTCCGGGATTGGCATCTGCAGCGTCGCAGCTACAGCCACAAAATTTTGCACACTCACACGTCTGGACCCCGAGAGCGTCATAGGCTATGTTGTGAGGCGAAATTTTAACCCCGCGCGTTCCAATTTACCAATCAATTTTGCCCCTATCTACATAACGGGGGGAAAGTGAAACAAAAAGTGTATCCGCACCGTCGCATTTACAATCACAAAATTTTGCACAGACACCTCATGTGACCCAGGGAACGTCGTAGACTATGTTTTGACAAGAAAATTTAACCCCGCGCTTTACAGTTACTCTCCAAAAAACATGCCTTCATTAAAGTAAATGGAGCCTGGATCTACAGGTTATTAGTAGGAGCTGTGATTGGTTGCTATAGGAACAAAAGACATTCATAGTATAAGAAGCTTCTATGTGAGGTAATAAGATGTCGGTGGGGAGATGGATAGAGAGAGACAGACAGAGACAGACAGGGAAAGACAGACAGAGACAAACAGTGAAAGAGACAGACGGTGAAAAAGAGAGACAGACCTGGAAAGAGACAGACCTGGAAAGAGACAGACCTGGAAAGAGACAGACCTGGAAAGAGACAGACCTGGAAAGAGACAGATGGGGAAAGAGACAGATGGGGAAAGAGACAGATGGGGAAAGAGACAGATGGGGAAAAAGACAGACAGACATGCAGACAGGGACAGAGACAGGCAGACAGGGAAGGAGGAGCCAGCCAGAGAGAAAGACAAAGATAGATGGGGAAAGACACAGACCTTGATAGAGACAGACTGGGAAAGAGACAGAGAAATAAAGACAGACAAAGACAGGCAGACAGGGAAAGAGACAGACAGGAAAAGACAGACAAAGAGACGGGGAGACAGATGGGGAAAGAAACAGACCTGGGAAAGAGACAGATCTGGAAAGATACAGATGGGGAAAGAGACAGAGAGACAGAGACAGACAAAGAAAGAGACAGAGACAGGCAGACGAGGAAAGAGGTAGACCTGGAAAGAGACAGACCTGGAAAGAGGCAGACAGGGAAAGAGACAGACAAAGACAGATGGGGAAAGAGACAGACAGAGACAGATGGGGAAAGAGACAGATGGGGAAAGAGACAGATCTGGAAAGAGACAGACAGAGACAGACGGGGAAAGAGACAGACGGAGCACATTATTTGGCCAATTTAGATAAATCTGTGTGGAATATCTGTGGTGTTGAAATATATGTTGTGAAATGCTTCTATTAGCTTAGTTTTTGCCTTTTAATAATTACATTTCTATCTATTTGTTTTGTGGTTTTTGTGTGCAGAATACATTTTTGTTAATACATTCTACTTTGTTACATTCTACAGCAGTTATTAACCCGGGCGAAGCCGGGTAGTACAGCTTGTACAATATAATTTCCTTAAAAAGAGAAAAATAAAAATGTCGTGATTTCAGTGCATACAAAGCAAAAGCGTGGCAACTTTTCACCTATTTTAGCTTCATTATGTTCTACCTTTTTTCGCTGTCGCCCCTACGTCTGCGCAATCTTACAAAGGATGCTACTATTCTGCTACGCTGAAGACAGAATAAAGCTTTACATTCTGCATTTTTATAAAGAACACTATTTCAAAGTAAACATGTGTGCCCCTTATCTTGATCTTTAAGGATCTTTGTTCTGTAAGTGTCTCAGAAGTGCCGTCCTGCTCCGCTCTGTATTGCTTCTCTGGGCATAGATGGGCCAGACACGTGGATGATAAAGTGAGACAGTGAACTGAGGGGCACCTTCATGCTGTGTGACATGGCAGTGCATTGATCCTCCGGTGGTTAGACTGGTGTTCATCCTCCCCAGCGCCTATGGCTTTAATCCCTCCAATTGCTACTTCTACCTGTGTATTGATCGCACACTGCAGTGGGAATTTAACTTGCTGGGAAAGGAAAGAAGAAGAACATTTCTGCCTGTTTGCAGCATAAACAGACTTACACATCAAAAATAGTTATTTGTAGGAAGTGGGTTTAAAGTCAAAACATTTTTCTGTGCTATTTTGGAGAGAATATATTGTATTCCAAGCAAATATAATAGCAAAATATGCATCTTGCAGAGATATTGAAATTGAGAAATATGCTTTATACCAATACAAGCAACTCGTGCTTCTATATCATTATAGTATGTTGTCTAAGAGTTTATTAAAGTAGTAAATATCAGTTATACATGTGAAAATGAATGAGATCAAATAAAGCATTGAAAGAAAAAAATGGTAAAATACAAGTAAGAATTTCAAACCTCTCCACTACAAAAATCAGTTTTATACTCCTCTAAACCTTTATATACAAAGATGTTGAATTTTTTACATTGTAAGGGGCAGAGTTTATGTTTGTTTGTCATTAGGGATGATCGAATATCACAAATATTCGGCAATATTCGGCTTTGCGAATATTCGACGAATAGGTCGCCGCTATGCGAATATTCGATGCGCAATGTAAGTCTATGGGAAGCCCGAATAGTTGCTATTCGACAACTATTCGGGTTTCCCATAGACTTACATTGCGCATTGAATATTAGCAAATAGTTGAAAAGCGCCGACCTATTCGGTGAATATGGGGGTTGCCGAATATTTACAGTATTCGATCATCCCTATTTGTTATGTGTGTGTGAGAGAATATTCCATTTTGTTCTTATAGTTTCCATCTTGTCCTATAGCTAATGATGTCAGAGGGCTCAGCTGATGGGTAGGGAAGTTTCACATTTCTGTTCACAGCCCTTTTCTTCCTATTGGCTCAGAAGTTGGAGTCAATTTTTCCTTTGTCTATGACGTTATATAAACTGGTCACATGTACTAATAAACCAGAAACGTTCAGTACACCACAAAGCGTGTGTGCTGTATTGATTTCCCAAGCGCTTGTAAAACAAATCTTATTAATTTGGAGTTCCAGAGGCATAGAAGGAGAGTACTTTGCTCACATATGATTATGTTTGTTATGTAAGTGTGTTGTATGTTTTTGCTATATGTGTTTGTTATGTATTTGTAATGTGTGTTTGAATTGTTAAAGATCGGCACTCACTTTCGTCTTGTTTTTTTTTTTTCAATTTATTTTCTTCAAGTCATCATATACAATTAAGACGCGTTTCAATCTAATCCATAAATCTTTCTCAAAATGAAAGTGAGTTCCGATCTTTAACATTTCATTATATCTAGATTCCATCCTCTGATTCAAGCACCACAAGGAAGAGGTAGAGCCACCAGAATACATTTCTGTAATGTGTGTTTGTTATATTTGTTATGCGATTTTGTCTATATGTGTTTGGTATGTGAGTGTGTTATGTGTGTTTGTTATACATTACGTCTGTTCGTTATATTTCTTTTATGTGTTTATTATGTTTGTTATGTGTGTTTGTTATAAGTTATGCAATTTTATGTGTGTTTGTTATATGTTTATATGTGTTTGGTATGTGAGTGTTCTATGTGTCTATGTTACACATTTTTTGTGTGTGTTCGTTATATTTGTTATGTGCGTTTGATATATGTTTCTTATATATATTTGTTATCATTGTATGCTCTCTTTTAATGTGACAATGTATCAGAAAGTAACTTGCAAGTTTATAAACAATATATTACATTTATAGCAAGGCAATCAGTTTCTTAGCTTACAAGACCAGTATAGGGTAAGGGCGGCTTTGCACGTTGCGACATCGCACGTGCGATGTTGGTGGGGTCAAATCGAAAGTGACGCACATCCGGCGTCACTTTCGACATCGTACTGTGTAAATGCTAGATAATACGATGAACGAGCGCAAAAACGTCGTTATCGTATCATCGTTGCATTCACCAACATTTCCATAATGCCGATGCCGCGACAGGTACGATGTTGTCCCTCGTTCCTGCGGCAGCACACATCGCTGTGTGTAATGCCGCAGGAGCAAGGAACATCTCCTTACCTGCTGCCGGCGGCTAAGCGGAAGGACAGAGGTGGGCGGGATATTTACATCCTGCTCATCTCCGCCCCTCCGCCGCTATTGGCCGCCTGCCGTGTGACGTCGCTATGACGCCGCACGACCCGCCCCCTTAGGAAGGAGGCGGCTCGCCGGCCATAGCGATGATTGCAGGGCAAATGAGTGCATGTGAAGCTGGCGTAGCGATAATTTTCGCTACGCCAGCTATCACACGATATCGTACCTGCGACGGGGGCGGGGACTATCGCGTGCGACATCGCAGCATCGGCTTGCGATGTCGCAACGTGCAAAACCCGCCTAAGTGTCAACATCACTAATGGTTAAAATGGCAAAGTATTTGTAAAAAACAAACTTTGCAGTTTACTTGTTACTAAAATCCTCTTTTCCTTTTCTCAAGTACAGAGTGCTTTTTAAGTTTATTGTTTAATGTCTATGTTACGGTTTACTGCTGTGGTCATAGTGAGCATACACATTGCTTACAAACAGTAATCATGCACAGTGCTTACAAGCTCTAATTAATAGAGCTTGTAGACGCTGATCTAAACGTGCCAAGATCACTGAAGAGTATGATCAGGCAATCATTAACAACATTGCCTTCCTCCAATGCTGCAGAGGCAAATAGTGCACAGTTCAGACAAGCAGATCAATCATTCTGCAAGTCTGAACTGTAAATCTTCAGTAAAGCACCACGGCTCCCACCATCATCCTGCAAAGAGAAAACCAGAAGGTAGAGGAGCTGTAAGCTCCAGGAGATGAAACACCGACATATAGGACAAAGGAACAGCAATAGTTTTTATAAATGGTCTTAAATTTCTTTGGAGATATTTTTAAAAGTGTTGTTCACTTTCAGGGAAATGAACCCCAAATGCTATAAAATGCCATAAATAGCAAAAACAGCATATAATCACTCTCTCTATGTCAAGAGGTGACCGATTGGCCCCTACTCCAATTTTAGTGTTTTGGCTGAAGCGGTGACATCGACAGTTCTCTACACCATCACCGAGCTCAGTGGTTGTGATGAAGTAGCCAGCCGAGCTCAGTGGTGGACATCAACAGTGATGCCTGCTGTCAATGTGACATTACTATTGGAGCCAAAACACTGAGAACAAAGCAAAGGTGACAAGCTGGTGTTGGACCCAGAGAGGGTAAGAACCTGTTGTGTGTATTATTTTAGGTACTTTACTGCATTTGGGGTCCATTTAACTTTACCCATGAACAGCCCCTTTATCTGTTTAGTGGAGTTTACGGAAAGACAATGGAATAAATTGTAGAGTAAAAGCCTTTGAACTGATGGGTATTTGGCTCATATGAAACTACAACCTCAAAATACCCTGTAAGATGGTGACCGGCTACACTATAAATGGCCGGTATGTATCCCAGAAGTGGTTGTCCTCTGGGATGTACCTGGAATATCAATGCTGGTACCTGCAGTGTCATGAGTTTCGCTAAGGCATTCACAAAGACCAGGTTTATGGATAGCTAGAGAGATGGGTGAGTCTGACTATCCACATACCTCCACCCATGAGTGTGTCTCATATGTCTTAATGAGACTGTTTGCTTGGCACATGGCAGTCTGTGAGAAGGAGCCTCTGGGAGAGGTGCTCTGTAGGGATGAGCGAATGTATTTGCTACTATTTGGTATCCGACGGACAACAGGCTATTCGCGCCATTCGGTATCCGATGAATAAAACAACATCCATCTGCTCCGATACTTTTATTTTAATTTCTGACTTCCTGGTGCCTGTTTTCTAGCCAATGACCACATCTGATATTGCTTGCTCTCACAGTAATGCCGCAGCCATCTTTGTCGTGGTGCTACTGTGATTGGCTTGGCCGCACAACGTCATCTACATACACGTTGTCGCAGCTTCCAGGAACGATACATTACATATATAGTCCCCACTGCTCCGGCTTTCAGCATCACGAAGAGAGAGCGAGAGAGAGAGAGATTCTGCCTTTTCCTATCCATTTCGGCCTTTTCCTCATTCACCACAGCTCGCCGTTAGATCCAACGTGAAATTATTCTGGTTTCCCATAGACTTAAGTGGGCTTTACACGCTACGAGATCGCTACAGCGATCTCGTTGGGGTCACGGATTTTGTGACGCACATCTGGCCGCTGTAGCGATCTCGTTGTGTGTGACTCCTAGGAGCGATTTTGGATCGTTGCAAAAACGTCCAAAATCGCTCCTTGTTGACATGGGGGTCCTCTCCCAATTATCGTTGCTGTCGCTTGGGCGAAGTTGATCCTCGTCCCTGCGGCAGCACACATCGCTACGTGTGAACGAGGAACCTCTCCTTACTTGCCACACGCCAGCAATGAGGAAGGAAGAAGGTGAGTTGGATGTTCGTCTCGCTCATCTCCGCCCCTCCGCTTTGATTGGCCGGCTGCTTAGTAACGTCGCTGTGACGCCGAGCGAACCTCCCCCTTAGAAAGGAGGCGGTTCGCCGGTCAAGGCGACGTCGCCGACCAGGTAAGTACGTGTGACACTGCCGTAGCGATAATGTTCGCTACGGCAGCGATCTTCACATATCGGCATAACGATAGGGGCGGGTGCTATCACGCTTGCCATCGCTAGCATCGGCTAGCGATGTTGCAGCGTGTAAAGCCACTCTTACATTGCGCGTCTAATATTCGCAAATAGTCGAATAGCGGTGACCTACTCGTCGGATATTCGCGAAGTCGGATATTTTGATTTCGATCATCCCTAGTGCTCTGCATTGACAGGAGTCAATGTATGGGGGCTGCCAAACCTTCTGAAAAGTAACCTGGGCATGCATACTACTAAGGTAAAGGGATGAAATCCATGTTTATGTATACTGACCGGGGTCAGTGGAATGTTGCTGGTGAAGAATATCTGAACCTGTGCTTGTGAACAGTAATGTTACGGACCAGGTATCCATCTATTTTATGGAATATTAATAATCCTGCTGGACTTTAATAAATGAATTATGTTTGCTGCATGTTACCTCACATCTCAAGCAAAGTGAGTAACCCCCATCCCATTCAGTGAGCGCAATGTCACAACCCTTATACCCTGCATTTACCAAGGCATGCTGGGAGTTAAATTTTCCCAACAGCCAGAATGACTCAGGTTTAAGGTCAACTGTGCTATCTAAATAAGAAAAAGAAAAGCAATAAAGAGAAAATATGGAATAGCAGCTATAATTAGATATGGCATATATGTATGCATATCAGAGTTTAGTCAAGCAATAGTAAAGTTATATAATAAAGCCTTGACTGCCTGAAGCTGTTACTAATGAGCGCTCCACACACATGGACTTTTACAGCTTCCATCAAAGTTAATAGTAAGTGTATAAATCTACTTGTGACAAGCTCCCCTAGTGGCAGCTGCATGTAAACACAATTTTAACCTTTAACCTTGAATATGGCTCCTATTAAAGTGGAATTTTTTTGCCTCTCTGCATTTATTTCTGAACTACATATGCATAATTGATGAAGTTTTACCATGTTGTTTAGAAATCCGAACGTATATGGTCTAGAAAAAAATCATTGTAATATCAAGAGTTACTTTTTGACATGTTTATTTATAATTTTTGTAAATGTATAATGTATAAATTGCATTTATCATGAAAAAATGTGATCACCAATAAAATAAACTAACTGCAAAGCCCAAAAGATGCTGGAAGCCTTGTGATTGGATATTGAACAAGTAGAATGCACGGAACAGAAAACATTTCTGTTTCAATATCTTTCAATACCCTGCATGTTGTCCGTTCTTGTAAAATTCCCATTGAGCTCAATTAAAATAAAAATTGACTGCTGCATTGCACATTTTATAATACATTGCAAAATGTGTTATATTTGGGAAAAGACAATTCTCTTAATACAGTCAAATATATGGTATGCATAATATGGGAGTGAAAATGTTTACTATATACCCTAAGCACGTAGACCACTAACATTCACAACATTATGAGGTCTACCTTGACAACAGTTCAATTCTAAAGTGCTTCTAAATATAAGCAGCCTTGCATTTTACCTATTACTGATAACCTTTTCTGTTTTCATATCAAAAGGATTTTCAATTTTATTGTTTACTGATCGTTGCGTAGGATACTGGAGCCCTCTGCAGTCAATCAGTGACTGGTTTCCGGGGTAAGTACTGCGCTCTTGCAACCCCTATGCTGCAGGTCTTGCAAAAACAGTAGTCAATCAGCTTAATTGTGCCTGCACTCTTCTGATGCTGGAGGAGCACAGGAGCACTGAGGAGGACACACCTATTCATGCAATGGATTTTTATGTTTAACAATGTGCATGTTGTTGCTTTGGACAAAAGCTAGCAAAACCATGAAGGAGCACATAAGGAAACAAGGAGTAATTTGTTAAATCTTAGATTCCTAAAATTGCTGCCCTATACTCTGATGACAGCTTTATGCCCTGTTGGCATTCCTCTCAAGAAGCTTAATCAGGTAATCTCTTGAAATGGTCCTTGTTGGCTTCTTTGCCCTTACTCCATGTTACAACTCAAACCAAACCATCAAAGAGGTTGGCCACGACTATAAAATTGTTGGCCTAGCCTTAGGATAGGTGACGAATGTCTGATCAGCCGGGATCTGACACCCGACACCTCCGCCGATCATTTGTTCTCAGTGCTGGCAGAGGCAACAGACAGCTGGAAAGGCTCAGTTCCAGAGCTGCCCCGTCATCTGATAGTGGCCACGTACTGCACATCCCCCTTCTATTTAAATCAATAGGAGGTGGATGTTCAGTACCCAGCCATGGCCACTATCAGTTGACACGACAGCTCCCGAAATGAGCATTTCCGGCCACCGACACAGAGAAAAGCTGATATACAGGGGTGTCGGGTGACCCGGCCAATCAGACATTGATGACCTATCCTAAAGATAGGCCATCAACGTTTTAGTAGTGGCCAACCTCTTTAAATTGAGGGCAGGTGGCTACGGAGCCCATGTCATCTGACACATTGCTTCATCCCGCTCATTCTCAGTCATGTAGCACTTTCATTACCAGGAGGTGTATTTTGGGTCTCTGTTTTGTTGCAACATAAATATAAGTGCCACTAAGTGAAAATCAGAAGGGATGGTTTGTCTTTGCAGAAAGATGTGGTAGCAATGCTGGGCAAATGGGCCTTTAATTTGGAACAAATCATCAACAGTGTCAAGAGCATAGCATTCGCACCTTCAGACTTCTCCCTTCATGACTTATTCTAGGCAACATACATGTAGAAAGCATCCACTCACCATTTCTGCATCCCTTGAAGAGATGGCAAGTGATACAAAAAATCTAAAATTTTAACTCAACAGACAGTACACGGTACAAATTTACATTGATATCATGTACAGTCATTGTGTTGCTTGGCCCAAATAAGATTGTTCATATTTGTGGTCCTCAGTAGCGGCTTATCTACAGCAATTGAACAATAAAGGCTCGCGTCTCACAGTCTCTGGACAGTGGACGTTAGGATGTGCTTTCTACTTGATGTCTGTGGATCATCTATGAGGGATGTTATGTGAGCTGCTGTTAATTTGCATTTTTTTTGGAGGTTGGTAACGGATGAGCTTATCCTCTGCAGCAAAAGCAACGTTTGGTCTTACTTTCCTGGATTGATTCTCAGAAGAGACAATTTCACCCTAGGGATTAATGGTTTTCATGTCTGCACTTAATTTTACAGATTTATTGACCTTCATGTCTTAAAGTAATGATGGGCTGGCATTCTCTTTACTTAGTTGAGTGCTTTTTCACACACTCTGGTTTAAAACAGTTGTGGAATAGGGCTCAGCAATGTATGGAACTGTGTATCAACGTTGCCCCTGCAAAGCACACCAGATATTTGCAAAAACACTTTCTGGGGATCAGCGAGTTCACAAATGAACTGTTGACAAGACATACCTGTTAATTGTGTAATATACTAGTAGGGGGAGCCAGAAATCCTGGTATACGCAGGGTGGTGATGAATCCACTAGGTGTCACTAACTCCACCTGTGGATACATCGGGGAAAGTCGTGTGAGCCGAAGTCAGAGCTGGGAGTTCACGCAGTACACGGGAGGAGGCGAAGTCAGAGTCAAGGGAGAGCCAGGTCAGAAGCCGAGAGGTATCGTTAGGGGCCGGAGAACTAGTCGTAAACAGAGTCAGTAAAAAGCAGACTTCGTGAGTCGGTAGAGCAGGTATTAGTGGAGGAATACAGAGATGGAACAACAGAGAAAGGGCCAGAGAGGAAGGACGGAAGTCAGGGAGGATGGACGCAGTCAGGAGGACGGGAGTCAGAGAGGGCAGACAAGTTAGATGGGCAGGATCAGGCAAACTTATGGGGACCAGCGAACACACTGCAGAGCTGAATTTATAACTGTTTACGATGAAAATTACACCATGATAAGGTGCCGTGATCCCAAAAGCGAGGCATGGAGGAATAGGCTCCTCCCATGGGCCATGCTCTGGAAAACACCGACCACCAGAACAGGCACCAATGACAAGTCTGATAACTGAGATAAGCATGAATCGTGACACACTGGAAGTCAGTCCAGGTGACTAACCAGTGAAGCTGTTTAAGAGAATGGCAAAGGGGTGTGAAGCTGTCATCTGAGTAAAAAGGGAGAATTTTGAGGGAGCTAAGGGTTAACACATATTCTGGTATGTACTTGTGCTTCTAATATTTACTCCTTGTTTCCACATGTGTTCTTCATAGTTCGGCTGTTTTCAATTTGAATCTAGAATGTGCACAATCCAAAACGAACAAGGAAAACCATTGCATGATCAGGTGTGACCAAACTAGGTATTCTGTGTCCTAATAATTTGCATTAATCCTATTTGTAATATCAGTTTAATATAGTCAGCCGAGAAAATCTGCCGGGTAATACGTCTCTTAAAAGAAATCCAGCATTACTTAGAAATTAGTGTCCCAAAGTCGGCAGCTGCTGATTTAGTTGAAGGTTATGCATCATTCTAATTAAACAAGAAGGCTATATGACAGCAGTAATTAGCAAGCACTGCTTGTTCGTCCACACGTAGCCGGTACAATGACATGTGCTGACCATGTGTTTATCCTGGCAATCTCTATGTAAGTAATGTGTGCTTCTAAGATTCCTTTTCCAAACTGCGCCCAGAGGCATACACTAAAATCCATTAATGGATATTGAAAACAATACCCTATCTGTCACAGACCTTGTTGGCATAACATGCAGTTCACAGGATTAAGACAAATGCCTGCCTGGTACATCTACTAGAAGGATCATGATATTCTGAGATTGTGTGGGATTTTCTACTCTGGGGTGAATTTGTATGTTTAAAATCAAAGCGACAGAACTCACGGGGAATAAAATTGCGGCAGTACCGCTTCATTCGTAAAAGTTAATTACTATATGATCCTGCCATGAAGAACAAATGAATGCAGCTATCAGGTTCTTAACACCTTTCTTTGACCAAACCTTAGCTCAGATATTCTCTGCAGGGTGCTCCGAGTGTTTTATTTGGGGTAGAGTCTGTTGCATAGATCTGAAAATGTATCAAGTCACAGTTACAGCAATGAAACAATTTTCAGTCCATCTTTATGAAAGCAGTAGTTCATGTTCCTCACCTCTAAGTGAGTGTAGTGCTGCAAGTAGTCCCTTGAGAAAAGGCTGACTTCAATTTTTCTCTTCTTAAATCTCTCATTCTCAGATAGAATTGGAACCGTTTTTTAAAAAAATATATATATTAGAAAAAAAAAAGAAACACATTTCTACAGTTGAAGCTCTTCACAGTGGGGTAGAAATGCGGTCATATTGCAGATCCCCCTGTGGTTCAGCTTTCATTGAGATGTGAACTGGAGATATTTTTTTTTCAATTTCTGCATGTTTTATGTAGACGAGTAGAATTTCAAGCAGTAATCCCATTACAGAAAATAAAATGGGGGCCATATATTGTCCTGCAGAAGAAGGGAAGGCAGCACTAAAGGAGCGCTGATCAGAAACTCGTGGAATATCCGTCACCTTTGGTATGACATCGCTTATTGTAAATGCAAACCTTTCACGCTTAGGGTATGTACACACCTCAAAAATTTGAGCCTGTTGGCGGGAGAAAAATGACTCTCTTGTCCGGAAAAATCGCGTTCACTTTGCTAAAACGGTAGAAAAACATGACAAAAACTTGAATTTGAACATACCATTAACCTGATGTTTCTACCACCAGGAGGAGCTAATCATATTCATATATATAGGTTTGTGGAAAGATTATATTATTTTGATTGAATGTTCTCCTCATTCAGGGCGTAAGAGTCAATGGGGAGGTCCTGATTAATGCAATTCTATGCACATTTATATGGGAAGACTGTCCTTTAGATTCCTAAATTCTGAATGAGAATTGATTAGAATTAATAAAATACAATAAATTACATTAAATACATTAATCTTTTTACACAAACCTACCATAGTTTTATAAGATACACCGGATTGTAGATGTACCCCAAAACGTATAGGAAAAAAGGGGAAAAGAATGGGGTCCATCTTATAGTACAGTGATGTCTTACCGGAGGGGGGTGGCAGCAGTGGTGGAGCGGGGTCACAGGAGGCAGGGGCGGTGGTGTAGTAGAGCGATACTGCGGGCGGTGCAGCAGGTGTCCCAGATGTTCGCTGCGGGCGCTGAGGCAGGAGACAAATCCAGAAACTGTGTGCACAGATTGAGCTGTCGGCTCAATGACAAGCCAAGATCTCATCTGTGCACGCGACACCTCCGGGTGCCATTTTCCTTATGTCCACTGCAAGGAGTTCAATGGGCCGGAGGTGGCACGTGCGCTGATGAGATTTTGAGCTGGGAGCTCCATCTGCACACACACCGACTCCGGGTGCCATTATTTGAAGTCCGCACTACTGACATTTTCAGAATGGCAGCCCTTGCCTCACTGCCTGCAGCGAATACAGCCCGAAACCCACAGCAAGCCCGCAGCACAGCGCACCACCTGCAGCATCTCCCCTGCCTCCTGTGACCCCGCTACACCGCTTCCCCAGTAAGCTACGTTCAGATTATAAGGCGCACCCCCATAATTTTCCTCTTTTCCTCCCAAATTTTTGGGAGGAAAAGAGCATCTTATAATCTGAAAAATACAGTATATCTCAAAATTTTCATCATCTTCTCTTCATAGCTATCACAGCATTTCCAAGCTGAAGAGTTCTTTTTATTATCATATTTTATTTAATAATAAGAATAGAATCTTCATCCTGCATTTTACTTTTTTTAATAATAAATGCAGGACTTAATATAAAGAAATGTAAAAGTCTTTACAAATGAAGCAGCTAACTGGCCTCTAAAATTACCCTATATGTCTAGACATCATGTGAATCTTTAAATCATGTGGAACATAAATGGACATCTCAGTTAATTGCCTTCAAATTAGCTTATCTTGCGAAATGACTTATTTGCAAGAGTAGCACTTGAACATTTTGTATGTCTTGGCAGGCGCTGCTCGCAGAATATTCGAGAAAAGCAGCCAATCACTATTTGTTTTTAAGTCACAACAATTTGGAAGCCAGATGCAGATTTGCTTGGATTTGGAAAGGAAAACAAAATCAACTGCTAAAATATAATGGTTTCAAATTGTTGTTAAAATTGATATAGCTACAAAAGTTGAAGAACTAATGTCTAATATAAAAAGAGTTTATAGACAGAATACACTAATAACTAGAAAACACAGACATTATATAGGGGCTGTTCAGCATTACCCAGCATAAGCAGCAACACAATTAATGGAGCTGGCAGCGCAGCGTCGTTTCATGTGTTCACATTAGGGTGGCAACCGAAGCTTTTAACCGCTGATTGGTGGAGGTGCCGGGTTCTACTGATCTGATATAGTGATAACCTATAACGTGAATAGGTCATCAATATATCGCAACTGGAAAACTCCTTTAATATTTATCTATTTTTAGGTTCCATTTAACCCAGGTTTAAATGGACCTGACTTGCCAATGGTAAGTGGGCTCACCCATTTGTCAAGGTCCCCGGCGCTTGCCTAGGTGTGCCGTTTGGTGACGCTGGCCCTGCTCATACATATATTTATACATAAACAATGTATAATCTATCTATATCTATGTGTATATCATGTCAACAAACTTAGACAACGGTTCGTTAGCCAAAGCAGATCAAATCTTGTAGAAGATTCGAGTAAATTTGTCCGGATGATGTAACGAGACTCAAGACTCCAATGAACTAACAGTCAATTCCAACTTTTCAGAGACCATTTTCTATCCCTTTTGCTGTAGCTTTAATAAAGGCTTATTCCATACTTCTAATGGTTTTATTTCCTGTTATCTATCGTCTTCCAATCCCTGTGGTGAACAGGTAGCACTGAGGTTGATATAATCAGATGGGTTTTACACCTGCTCGCCACCACAAAGACTCTGTAAGTAACATCTGTAGATCTTTTCCTCGAATGATAAATCTCCTCATATTGTAGACTTTTTGTTGTAGATAATTTTCCTTCTCAAACTCCCAGGAGCAGAGGTAATTTAAGGCTTTGGCCTTCACCACAATTGTAGACAATATGTTGAGCATATGGAGGTCATTTCTTTACTTCCTAACTTTTTCTCTGTAGATTACAGGGAGGAATGAGAAATTTGAAGTTGCCTCGCAGCGTGCACATGACATGAATAATACTTGGTGGTGAAGCTAAATAATATACTTTTAAATCATTCATTTTCTCCTCCATTGTCCCCAGTTACTGTTATAAGCATATAAATAAGTATATGAGTACATTATGTACTGTATATGACTATGTGCAATGTATATATGGACATTACTTTTCTTTAGAAAGGGGTAACAATATTGAATTTTGGCAATTACTCTCAAAGTCCTTCATTCTGCTTGTCTTTGGGTCAGTCTATGTATCTATTATGGCTATTGAGGCAGTACTATGGCAGCCTGACACTTGTTACAGGTACACTGCCCTCTAGTGGTAGAGCACATGTTGATATTCAATGTTTAGAAAATTGAAATTAAACTTTATTGGTTTTATATTATATCATAGAATACTTGGTAAAAAATGATGACCACATAGTGTAGTTTAAAAAGGTTGAAACTGTAAAGAATAAATGTATTCTGCTTATATAGAAATTATACAGTGGGTATAAGCAAGCAAACATTGCCTGCCTGCAGCATCTGGGTCAACCGCTAATATTTAACCTAAGATATTACCAGCAGTGAAAAAAATGTACTTATGTACAGTAAAGGTTGTTCCTTGAAAGAAAGATATTAGAAAGTTAAACTGGCGTGGGTTTGTAAGATGGCATATACCCCGAGATAGCTTCAATGAATTTATGCTCATCGTACAGGAACTAATTTCAACCAGCAACATAGTGACTGGTGATACTCGCAGGGACAGTGTCTTCAAAAAAATGGAGCCAGAGTTTGCTGTATGTGCATGTGCTGACTCTGGCTCCATTTTATTGAAGAATTCAAACACAACGTGAACTTGGCACTGTGCATGCAGCGGCCATCCTGGCTTCGGACAGGACGTGTCCAGCATTATATTATTGGTTATACTTCATAGGGGTCTAGTTGTCCATTGCAACCAATCAGAGCTCAGCTTTCACTTTACCTCAGCAGCTTCCACCAGAACGCTCTTACTGTGAGGCAATTCTCATACATGGGTCACCAGTTACTTCTGCATTGGCTAAACTTTTTTTGTTATAAAAAAAAAAAATAGGCCCTTTGGGTTGATCCAGGCTTTGGCCAATCAAACGGTTGAGCTCAGCTTTGGCCAATCAAACGGTTGAGCTCAGCTTTGGCCAATCAAACGGTTGAGCTCAGCTTTGGCCAATCAAACGGTTGAGCCCAGCTTTGGCCAAATAAACAGTTGATCCTGGCTTTGACCAAACGGTCAATCCCAGCTTTGGCCAATCAAAAGGTTCGATCCCAGCTTTGGCCAATGAAACTGCTTGATTCCAGCATCGGACAGACTGATGCGTTCAGCATTATATAGTGAATAACAAATACTAAACTCTGTATTGACTACAATGCTTGTGGACCTCCAAGGAAGGAAGTTAAAATAAAACAATAAAGCCATTACCAGTCTAATTTGCATTTCTAGCCCAGCCAACAAAATAAAAACATATGTTTAACCCCTTCACGACCTTTGATGGATCTATCCGTCATGGATCGTGTGCCGTTAAGCCCCGCCCCCTACTGCGGGCAGGGTGCGGCGATCGGCACACATATCAGCTTTTTTCAACAGCTGACATGTGTGCCTGCATGTTACGAGTGGAATCGCATTGCACCCGAGTGATCACGTGACTTTCGGTGGTTGCCATGTGATGACGCCTGCAGCTATGGCGTTTCACTTTCGTTTTCACTCGGCCGGGAGGCCAGTGAAGCAGGAAGTGACCGTATCTGCAATTTACATCTGTATAGCTGTGATCAGCAGATAGATCAGAGCGATCGGATTGCTGATCGCTATAGCCCCCTAGGGGGACTAGTAAAATAAAATAAAAAGTAAAAAAAAGTTTTAAAAAATTTAAAAAAAAAAACCAAAAAAACCCCCTAAAAGTTCAAATCACCCCATTGAAAATAAAAGGGTTAAAAATAAATATTCACATATTTGGTATCGCTGCGTTCATAAATGCCTGATCTATCAAAATATAAAATCAATTAATCTGATCAGTAAACGGTGTAGTGGCAAAAAAATTCCAAACGCCAAAACTACGTTTTTTGGTCGCTGTAAGTTTTACGCAAAATGCAATAACAGGCGATCAAAACGTAGCATCTGCGCAAAAATGGTACCATTAGGAACGTCAGCTCGAGACGCAAAAAATAAGCTGTCACTGAGCCATAGATCCCGAAAAATGAGAACACTATGGGTTTTGGAACATGGCGCAAAACGTGAGCCACTTTTTTGGACAAGCTTGTGAATTTTTTTAACCCCTTAAATACAAGTAAACCTATTCATGTTTGGTGTCTACAAACTCGCACTGACCTGAGGCATCACATAGATACATCAGTTTTACCATATAGTGAACACGGTGAATAAAATATCCCAAAAACTATTGTACGATCACACTTTTTTTGCAATTTTTCCGCACTTGGAATTTTTTTGCCATTTTGCAGTACACTATATGGTAAAATGTATGGTTTCCTTTAAAATTACAACTCGTCCCGCAAAAAACAAGCCCTCATATGGCAAGATTGATGGAAAAATAAAAAAGTTACGGCTCTTGGAAGAAGGGGAGCAAAAAACAAAAACGCAAAAACGGAAAGTGCCGGGGGCTGAAGGAGTTAATTGTTATGGAAAGGGAGCACAAATAGGCATGCTATTGCCAAAAAAATAAAAACGTATGAACATGACAATATTATAATTAGGTCCCGCCTATCATTAAAAAAAAAGAGGCTAAATTTGTTTTAGTAACTGAATGAGGAATAAAATAAAAACTCATAAAACTGCACATATGAAATAAAAACTAAAATGTGCCTGGTCTTGTTAGAACGGCCTGGTTTTGAAATGGTTACTTTCCCGTGATGTTTCTTTGTGACAGTAGTTGTAGCAATATGTCTCTTGGTGGGTTGGCAGAGATATGGGTGGCATATTCACAGATTACGCTGCCTCTTGGTCAATTATTGCATGATTATTAGTATT
This sequence comes from Anomaloglossus baeobatrachus, assembly GCF_048569485.1. NCBI lineage: Eukaryota > Metazoa > Chordata > Amphibia > Anura > Aromobatidae > Anomaloglossus > Anomaloglossus baeobatrachus. The sequence continues at coordinate 807,715,709 of NC_134353.1, read as the reverse complement.
GCCCCGTTCCTCTTCCCAACTACATGTGTGTTACACAAATGGTGGGGACCACAATCTGGGATTCTTCTGCAGCCATGTCTAATCTGACCTTGCAAGAAGCAAAGATGGAGACAATGGATGGAATCCAATGAATTGAACTTTGTATTTCAGTCTAGATTGGACCAAGCCAATTGCGGTTGTCAAATGTAAATCACAAATGAGCAAATACAACAAACTGATATCTATGAATGATACGTAAAGTAAAACAAGGAGAGCATTCAAGTTGATTTTATCTTTTTGTCTCAGTGGCATAACATAAGCAATTCTAAGAGATGTGACCACGCAAAGGGCTTCACTTTCAGAGCATAATCACTATAAGTAGTATCCGTAATTAGGAGGGCAGAGGTGAATTTGAGAGTGCTTGTTGGCATAGATCATTATTAAAAATACAGTAAAGAGTCTTACAGAGTATTCATTATTCTCTTATAAATCAAGCTCTGTTATTAAGACGTATCATGTGCTTATCACTAGTGGAGTGGACAGCTCTGGCCAGAGAGAAAGCATATATTTGATAAGCTCTATACTGAATTTATATCATGCTGAGATCTTTCTTTGACCGTGATCAGTGTTATTAAATAAAAAGTTAAGAAGTTAAGATGAAAGGGCCAAATATCACAAGCAATATTGAAAATAGCTAGAAGTTTATTAAAGGAACTGTAGAACAAAAGACAATTTTCTCCTATCTTTATAGGTCACAAGTGAATTCCCTAAATCTATACTGTAGTATACATGGCTGAGGAGTCGATAAGAAAAACTCTATCTCCAACTAAAGTACTTTATATATTTCTTATACATAATATGTAACAAATAATAACAAATTTGTTGCTGTTACTTGATAAGCAGAGACAGTATATTCAACATGAAATATGATATGATAAAATATTACTACATTTCCAAACTTTACTAATCGCTATGACTATAAAGTATGCAGCAACCCAAGAATTTATTAAATGAAGTACACTGTATTATTAAAGGGTTCTCCACTGCCTGGACAACCCCTTCTCATTCTCCATGTGCACCCTCATAAAAATAAAGAAGTCTTTACACACCTCCAGTGCCGGCGCGGTTCCATTGATTTTAGATACATTTTTGACATTTAAGCCCCGCAACCAATCAGCATTGGCTTCCTTCTCCCAGCCTTCATACGGTTACATAATCAAACAGGAAGTGAGTGGCAGCGGCAGTGTCTCTTCCTGTTAAATACTTAAATGTCCGCATGGGAGAAGGCAGCTGACGCTGATTGGTAACAGTTGGTATCGCACCAGCACTAGAGGTCAGTATAGGCTTCTTTATTTTTTAAGATCGCACATGGGAATGAAAAGAGGTTGTCCATGTAATGGACAACCCCTTTAAAGCAGTTGTCCTGATAAAATTGAACTTTTCCCAGATACTCGTCTCCCAGCACCCATAATAGTCTGTAAAGACAGGAAGCCATGACATTGCCGCTCCACCAGGTGTCAGATGACTGCAGCTTATAATTGGCATATAGGGGTCAGGTGAGTTTGGAGCAACAAAAAATGTTTTTAAACTTTACATATAAAAGCCTGGTATATGTAACCCCATAATCATTTATGGACTTAGGAGGAGGGTAGGATGGAATTCATTGGCTTCTGGGGTTCTCAAACTATAATCCAAACATCTCCCTTTTATATCCTTTAACATTAGTATATTTTTGTTCCCTGCACTAACAACGGTGACCCCAAACCAACACAAAAATCTAGACTCTCATTTCTGCTCCCTAAATACATAACCGAATGTCACACTATCCTTCAACATGTTTGACCAATCCAGGCTCATCAGGGATCAGAAAGGCAATCTTAGGGAATTTTCTGTATGTAGTTACTGGAGATATTGGTCACAGTCCTTTTTGGGGTTGGGATCTGAAAATACCAATATTGATGGATGTGAAATGAAGAGAACCCCATACACCTCCATCATACCCTACTTCTAAGACCATCATACCCTACTCCTAAGACCATCTCACATGGGAAGAAGAGCTTATAGAAATACATGTACCAGGTGTTTATATGTAATGTGTAATATTTGAATAGTACCTATGTAAGTAAATATGGCAGTCAACTAAATTTCGTTGGTTTCACGAAAGAAAATGATTTTGGAGAGCCATCCTCCATCTATACAAAACATATGAATATCCCCTTTTAATTCTATTACATCATCATTTATTTTTAATGGGATATTTGTAAAGCAACAAGAAATAGACGTGATTGGCAAGTATTCAGTGTCAAAGTGGATCTCTAAAATGGGTTGTCCTCTCCTGCTCCATTGAGGGTTCCTGAATATTTCACTTACTGTAAAAGCAGTTTTCCCTTTTTCCTGTTTTATTAAAAAGTTACCAACTGATTTCCTTATAAGCAAGTTTATATTAAAATATAAAAAAAAATACATCATTCTATACTCATTAATTACGGGTGAAACGCTGTCACACTGTCCTTCCTTCCATTTAAATTAGATCTACAGATACCTAATGTATTGAACTCAAGCAGGGAAAGGCAAATTGCAGATTTATAGCTCACATAACAAAAAAAACAGAGCGTCTAGTAAAAATCATCTTCTCCAGCTCATTAAAAAAATCTGTCACTACTTCAACTAACTTTACAAATGTTAAATGCTGGCAAACTGCAAATGTCCCATGAAAAGTTTCTACTTTGATGGTAACAGTATATTGTTTGAAATGTGACCTTTATGAATATACTATATCCCGAGTGATGAAAATGGTAGCAAATTGTTCTGTAACTCATCTCATTATTATTGCAAAAAAGCCACAAACATAAAGCTGAATAGCAAATGTCCAGTCCAAATAATCTTTCCTCAATACATAGTAGAGCAGTTAGCTTTAGCTTCAAGCTGTGGGGTAAAGGTTTCCAATTAGAACATGGTTATGTTGTGCGATATGCTGACTGAATGCCATTAAGAACTAATAAGTAAATACAAGATAAATCGACCAAGATATTTTAAAGGGCGGATTAAATGCAATCTGAACGCATTAATCAGAAAAGAGAGGGATAAATGTTCATGTCAACAGCTAAGAAAGATGACGGAAATCTAATTATGGCTAAAAGGACTGACCAGATTTCGATTTAGTTCAGTTTTAGTATATGTTTCAGCCAGTTGCATAACTAGAGTCTGATGGGCCCAGGTGCAAAGTTTGAGCCTGACCAACCCCCCCCCATCCCCCAACTCCATGGTTCTCATGCAAAGATACTCTCTGAGAAGATGGTACATCTGATCCACAGTATATTGGAGCACATGTCCTTCCTGCTGGGTGATCACGAGTGCTGTAATTAAAGAGAATGAATATTCACTGCTCCCCATGTCCATATCATCCACCTCTCAGCACTGACTTTAGTGCCGAGAGGTATGTGAGACTATGGTCATTGGTAGCAGTAAATATTCATATCCATAATTACCGGGCATATTGGCAGGGCAGGGACCCAATGGGTCTCTGTGCTGCAATGCATTTCAGCTGGATGCTCACCCTTGGATGCACATCCAGCTAAAATAGGTGCTGGGGTTGGCCAGCCGCCCACCCCAGGGCCTGGTTGCGATCCCTGTGACTGCAATCGTTACGCCCTTGGTTTTAGTTATTCATTCTCTTTATTTCCTACACTGTACAACTTCATGCTAACATAATAAAAAATAAAGAATGCCACTTAATCACTAACGACTTTGTAGCTAGTTACTCTCTTGCCTAACTCTGGAGGTCATAACCACATCTAATCTACGGGTTGTCCACTATATCTTTATTTGAGCAGATATGTTGTAGACATGACAGATATTACGTCGTCTTCTGTTTTTGTTGGTGTCACCTTCTATACAGGCCGTACAGCTCTCCTGTTCTCAAAATCGTGGAAAGGATGTAACCAGACCCGTCCGTTCTCAAATTAATCACTACAGATAATTTTAGACTATCAAGGTTTCAAGAAAAGTTTCTAATGGGAGATTCTCAGATAGAAGTCTTCATACAGAGGCTGGACCTGCTGTGAGCAGGGGGTTGGACACAATGACCCTGGAGGTCCCGTCAACTCTAACATTCTATGATTCGATTAATAATGTTACCCTAGTTTTCCACTACTTCATATGTCTGTTATGTGGAGACACAAAGCCATATGCTATGAAGATAGGATCTGCTACTACCTTTACAGCTACTTCAATTTCTTTTAAAGGAAAAAAAAAAAGAAAAAATATGAGCAATTGATGTAAATTAACACCATTATTAAAGCGGATTTTATTGCCTGCTAGCCTAATTTTAATATTGGTACTTATACCAGAAATGTTATATTCATAAGGAATGTTTTTTGTGTAAAATCAACCACTATTTATACTGATTTCTTTGTACCTACTTTTGAAACTTGAAAAGTATGTTAAAAACAAGGAAAAGGGTGGGTCAGTTCACAGCTTAGGACAGAAAGACTTCTATAATCCAGGGAACCTGCCCGGATCGGCCAGAGGAATGCCAACGGATAGAACGCAGAGATGATCCAGCATGTAAGCTAGATTCCAAGGCTTCACCTTTATAGTATAATATTAAAAACTCCATACAGTAAAAATTTAAGTGGCAAACCTACGCTTTTCGTCAGGTAGCCTTAAAACGACTAAGTATTGGGATCTACTTTATATGCTGGATCATTAGCTCTACGTTCTATGTTAAAAACATTCTTAAAGAAAAAAAGCTACTGCACATTGGAGTTGAATAAAAGGCAAAATTCAATTAAAGTCATCTCATCTAGTTAAGGCATGGTATATGTTGCTCTCCCCTCTCATACTTGAACTCCAAAAAATTAGTCTTAACCCATTTCATGTTAATTCAGCTTCAGATTAAAAAGTCCACAAAACAGTGTTTTAGTGCATACAACATATTCAATAAAAGGAAATGAGCGACAGCAAATATATAAAGTATCATGCTATGTGTCTCTGACCTTCATGGTTTTTAAGCCCACCATCTATATGAAGATAGCTGTCAGTTAAACAATGCTTCAGCCGATTGTTACGCCATCTTTGCCATATTTGCTATACCCATGAGCACTCATTCAGCCATGTGCTATTGTTTTCTTCATATCTGGGAGAACAAAAGGATCAGCAGTCTGAAATCGGACATGTTGGATTCTCCACTCCGCTGACAATAGATTTTTCATGGCCCCCATACATATTTTTTCAACTGATGCATCTTTTTCAGTGGGTTGAGATGACAATAGTCTAATGCAGGGTTCCCCAACCTGTGGCTCGGGAGTCACATGTGGCTCACTGGCCCATGATGTGAGGCTCGTGATTGTCATCTTGTTTGGGGCATTAGCACCAGGTCTATCAAACAGCAATGAAGACCAGGTCTCCAGTTGGTGACTTTTGTGAGTAGCCTTGCACAGAAGAGCAGATCTGAGTGGAGGTAAGGTAGGAACCCCTGGACCTTGGTATATATACTGCCTTGGGGTGGTGATTTCTGTGGAAAGCTATGGTTGTAATTGTACTGCTAATAGGGGCTCTGGGTGCATTACTGTGAGGTGGCCGGGGCTGGATGTACCTATTAACCCTCTCTCAGCTCTGAAAGAGGGTTGCAAGCCACATTCAGCTCTGAGTGTGGCTCTCATGGGCAGAAAGGTTGGGGACCTCTGATCTAATGTGTATGAGGGGATCGCTGTAATATTAATGAGCTTCCAAAGCACGCTACTGGGTAATTTTTAACATTGATTGAACACTGTAAAAAAAAAAAGAAAAAAACTTAGTAGACTTGTTTTTTTTTCACTATTTCACTGCACTTGTAGTTTTTTTTACTGTTTTCTAGAATATTACATGGCAGGTAAATGGTATAATTCAAAATTATAGCTCTTCTTACGAAAAATAAGGCCTCATGTGTCAAAAGTAAAACTGAAAAATTACAGATCTTGGAAGAAGTGTAGGAAAAAAAGAATTAAAGTGTAAAAACAGAAAATTGCCTGTTCACGAAGGGATTAAAATGTAAAAAACTAACATTGCGGAAGGTAAATTCAAAACATATGTAAAAATATAACCTTTATAGAACTCTTCATATAGTAATAAATGCTGCACTATTGCGGTTCTCCGTCTGGCCTCTAGGCCACATACAGTAGGTAGACATTCCCAGTATACAGCACTCTATTCTGTTGTACGACGCGCACTGAATGTTGTCAGAATCGTCATCTCTTTACCATTGGTGGACATCTTTACTGAATATATAGACACTAGATACAATTGCTCCTCTGATAGTAGCAAAAAGAATGCATGTGAATCTATAAAGCATATCTATACTGATGATGTGTACTTTATTTAGAATTATATGTAAAATGTCAATAATATCTATCTGTATACTGTATTTTTGACAGGATGTTAAAAAAAAAATGAAAGTGTATAAGGGACTGTGCAGAATTTTGTTTTGAAAATTACAACTACAGCAGTACTCAACCTCCCCAGGTCCAGTGCAGCCTTTCTGCCAATGCTCTTGGCAGTGACTTCACAACTACTGAGAACATTACTCCTGCAGTCAACCATTGAGCTCAGTGGTGATGACAGTGTAGATGGTAAAAACTTTTGAGGCTAGTGAGCATCCTGTAGTTCTGATATCATCACTGAAGCATTGCAAAGAAGGCGTAAAGCAGCAGCGGCAGAGAGGCAGCGTTGACCTGGGTATGGGGAATATTGATGTAGTGGTTATTTTTAACATCTGCAAAATTATACAGCAAGAAGCAGCAGCTGCAAAAGCAAATAAGATTTTAGGGTGTACAAAAAGAGATTAGATCCCGGGATCCCAACGTATTGTTACCCCTCCATAAATCACTTGTAAGGCCACATCTGGAATATGGGATACAGTTTTGGGCTCCACATTTTAAACTTAATTTTGAACTGACTTTAGCTTTGGAATATCCTGTTTATAGGCGGGCAACTAGACTATTACAAGGAATGGAAGACCTCCCATATGATGAGAGGTTGGAAAAGTTAGATTTGTTTAGCTTAGAAAAAAGACGTCTCAGAGAAGAACTCATTTATATGTATAAATACATGTGTGGTCAATATAAAGGACTGGCACATGACTTATTTCTTCCAAAGACAATACTAAGGACCAGGGGACACTCAGTGGAAGAACGGCAATTCTGGCATAGATAAGGGTTCTTTACAGTTAGAGATGTCAGACTGTGGAATACCCTACCACAAGACGTAGTAATGGCAGACACTATAACAGCTTTTAAAAAAGGGCTGGATGATTTCCTCAGCACACACAACATTGTTGGTTATAGATATAATTTAGTTTCACAGGTGACAGACAGTCACGTGGTTTCCTGCAATAGGTCACAGCATTTGGCTTTGACTTTCTATTGTTCCTGCTCTTAATAATCATTGTACTAGGTAGCTTTACTACTGGGTTTTCATCTCTTCCCCTTTAGGACCCAGGGGGGCTCTCCTTCCATCCAGCTGCTGATTATCAGTATTTCCCTTGTGCTTAAATACTTCCATTATCCCTGGACTGGTGCTGGTGATATTATTCAGTTCATTCAATCTCTGTTTGCAAGCAGGTGGCTTGTACTCATCTGTAGTATTGTGGCTGAAACTTTGCTGAACTTCTACCTGAGTCATCTGTGGATAAGTAGTTTTCCCTTTGTGTGTCCTCCTTGTGTCTTCTTTGGTGTTTAGTAGAGTTTACAAAGAGCTCATCCCACCCATTCACTACATAGGGTCCAGCACTAGGGATATCTAGGGTCAGGTATCTGGCTTGGCACAGAGGTGAGGAACCAATCTTGGGTGGTGACGAACTCCATGGACCAGTGGTAAGTTTGGTCAGGGGTCTCTTCCCTTTTGCCACTACTTCCCTGTACCTAATGTGACATTTAGTGACAAAATGTATAATTGGTGGAGAAAGGTTGAACTTAATGGGTCTAGGTCTTTTTTCAACCTATTTAACAAAAAAAATATTTCCAAAACAATCTTTTCAAATATTTGCCTATTGAACGACATCATTAAATTTGTTAAAACTAATAATACTGGTATATGAGAGATTGTATTTAAGAGAGAGGCACTGAAGCCATTATTAACCTCACGGTAAACAGAGTGTGCTTTACTGCAAATGCAGCTATATATATTGATTAAGCAATTCATCAACAAATCAGTTCCTTAAGAAATCATTTATGGGGTATTGATGAACTCAAAGATTTAAATAAAAGAGAGAAAAGATTCCTGTGAGGGGTACACAAAAAACATAGAAGTGTTTAAGATTATATAGTTCTAGGGATCCAATTTTCAGGAAATGCGCCGGGGTAGACAGTTATCAGTCCTAGCCTTGGAAATTTCGGATGCAGCACAGTTTAACGGCTACAGTAAAACACATTTGGCAGAAATGGCAGCCTATGGAATGAATGTCACAGAAAGAAACGGCTGTAAAGATGAAAGGAAAGAGTTCACGCTCGCTATAGGGTAGCACTCAGTTCTGCAAATACAGCTCAAATCAATTCTTCAGGAGATAGGAAAACCACTGGGAAATTTCATTTCTAATTAGGATTAAACCAGACAATTAAAGTCCATTTGTACCAGGAGGTATTTTGTTGAGCCCTTTGATACATATGCTTTACGCATAGATACTAGCTATGCAACTTTAGTCTGTGCCAGTGTGTACATTAAATCATTTACCGCTCTCCCAGGTGAGCTATAGTTAATAGCGACTTTAATGTTTTACCTGCTTTAATTTCATAATCATTAGCACTGCCTTGACACCTATTACATAGCTTCAGAAATCGTGATTATGAAGACAGAAAGCTTTAAGGTAAAACATAATGGAATATATATGCAACAAGAGGGAAATGTTAAATTACTGTCCAAATAGGTTTTCCTCCAAAATACAGATTTGATGCGAAATGGGGTAAAATTTTCACTCTATTTACATGTATTGAAATCATTTTTATTAGTACTGGAAACCCTTATTCTAAATAATTTCTAAAAATAGTAAGCAAAAATATACTCACCTTCCTAATTCTGCTTCTTCTTAAAGGGAATCTGTCAGCAGGTTTTTGATACCTCATCTGAGATCAGCATGGTGTAGGCAAAGAGACTTAATCCAACCATGTATCACTTAGATTACTAGGTGCAGCTGTTCTGACACAATCAGAATTTTTAGATTTAAGGCCCCGTCACACACAGAGATAAATCTTTGGCAGATCTGTGGTTGCAGTGAAATCATGGACATATTGTTCCATTTGTACACAGCCACAAACCTGGTACTGATTGTCCACAATTTCACTGCAACCACAGATCTGCCGCAGATTTATCTCTGTGTGTGACAGGGCCTTTAGCCATGTAGCAAAGCTGAGAGAGCAGTTACCGCCCAGAGAGAAAAAGATATATAGAGATTGTACATTGACAGTGAGGTGTCAATGAAAGGAGGGGGCATGATGGACTGCCGTGTGCGTGACATTGTAGTCCAAGCAATGCTGCTGGTTACACAAACATAGCAAATAAACAACAGATCAGACCTTAACAAGACAGGCATCCCTGAATTCTGTGTTTAACCCTTACAGTATGCTGCCTTTAGATTACATAGAAAAAACCTGCTGATTGATTCCCTATAAGGGCACCCAAGTCCTTCACCAGTGTTTGTACTGTTTGCTATACAGTAGGTTGTCATAAAAGCACTGCCATCAATCATTGGTCACAACAGTGCCTAAACCATAAGTAGATCAATCATTGGCTGCAGGAGTCACATGCCTTTACAAAATGACCAAGCAGTATAGACACCAATGGGGGACCAGGCTGAAGTGGAGGAGTGGGGACTAGAGATGAGCAGTTCAGTCGAGGCTCGGTTCACCGGCAGCAAACGAGCCTAGCTCCACAGGCTCAAGCTTGACCTGAACCCTGGATTCAGTCACTGATTGGCAGTTTGAGTCGCCAACCACATACAGACAGCCGTAAGCAGATCGCTCTCGGGGGAGGTGGGCTTTTTCAAGATATTTTTTGTTGCACACTACATGTGATCACGCTGTTGTTACCCCCAGTGTGCGCCGTCCAAACACTGCAAGCGGCTCACACAGGGCTGAGCACCAAGCATACCCGAGCACAGCTTAGCTCACACGAGTTTTGTTCGCACGTAAAGCACCCAAACCCCGAACCTTGATTTTTAAATTTGGTGTTCAGTTCGAAAACCGAACCTTAGGTTCACTCATCTCTAGTAGGGATCAGTAAGATTTTTAAGAACTCCATTTTTTTTAAACTTCAGGTGGGAACAACCCATTTAACTATTTATTTTTAGGAACAGCTGCAGACTCCATTTTTTTTTAAGCATGGCATGTACATGAAATGAATATTGTATATGTGAAGCTTATTTTTTGCAATATTTAAATTCTGCAAAAGGTCAAAGACTAATTGCATCAGACAGAGTGTCTGCATAGAAATGAACACTCAATCAGTAGCAACATAGTTTTGCTTTATTTTGTCTACTGAGTTTGCTGAATATAATGACTTCAACCTACTGTCAGCTATTTTGCCAGCAGCAAATGATTAGTGTAATTTTGAACGAGCAGTAATGTGCAAAAGCAATTATGTTTTTAGGCTAGTTATTTAGAAAAATGGACATTTTTCCATCATCCCAAAGAGACAGATTAGTTTACGCAGTCCCTGAAAGATAGAATAAAAATGAAAACTACATGCAGATATGTTCTTAGAATAAGGGCAATCCAATCATTCAATAACATTTCTACAGCAAGCAATTTAACATGAAACGAGAGGGTCTGTTTATATGGCTGTACCTTTTACAAAATGCCTTTGAAGTGTTGACTGCTGCAATCTATATCCTTGTACTTCCTAATCCAGAGCAAACAAAGCAAAGCTAATACTCTGATTATATGGGTCTAATTTTACAGATTCGCAGATATTATATTATTCTCAGTCAGGCATATGGTACATCACTGCCCATTTTATACCTAACAATACATTTACAATGTGGATGTCAAAATGCTGGTCCCACTATCGACCTACCAACTGATTGGTATTTTCCAGCTTAATTTAAAATGCCCATATACCTTAAACATCCTTAATCATATTAAAAACACCAATAAACCAATGCAAGCCAGAGAGTATGAATATATCAATAAATCTTGACTACAGACAAATATAAAAGTCAATTAAAATGAATGGACCAACCCAAGTGATAGATCGAATTGATACAGACGACTGGGCACCTATACTACAATAGAAAAAAGGACCTACAAAACATAGCCCGTTTGGATGTTAAGGCCAAAATAAGTGGAACAAAAAATATGTGCAGCAAAGAAATAACCAGCATCACTAAAAGCAGTGGAGCAAAAATGATACATTCACTAGTGTGAAAGCCTATGTGAGCAACTCTAAGATATTATTCAAACTACAAATAGTAATATTGCCAGCATGCAATTTTCCAAGTAAGGTGATGGTGCGGCGTCCCCATGCACTGACGCGTGTTTCGCAAAAACCATACTTCGCCCAGTAGCCCTTAATCATATTAGGTTAAAATTAGCCAAACCTGAGAATATTGGTGAGATCTGCTGACAGTCTACTGGGAGCATGTATGACAGTTTATTGGCACCGCCTGGCTCTCCTTCAAAAGATGATGTCAGAGTAGATAATGTTTGAGAAGTTTGTATTTTAATGCCCCACCTTTCTGTTATAGGAAATGCAGCTGTCAGAGCTATCTGGCAGTGGCTTTCTCCATTCTGAGCCCTGAAAACCCATGAAGCATACATTAACGAGCAAAAGGGTAACACTATTAGGAACTTTTGAATTCAGGCTCCATATATCCATTTCCACTATAGCTCTGAGAGTGAGACTACCTTTATTTTATAGACAATCATCTTGGCTCATGCATAGATACATACATCTCATACATAAATTTGAATTGCAAGTACTTAGCATATGATTAGTTATCTAGATTATTGTCATGTCACTGCATTGTTACTGTTTTGCGCCGAAAAATCTATATTTTAATTTTTATTATTTTGTTTGTATTTTGCAAATCCACCATTTAGATACAACTATCACAGTTGTCTCCCTGTTTTTGAAGACTAGTGACAACCTCACATCCCTATTGGGTTATCCACATTTAAATGTGGTTTTGTTTCCTTCAGTTCCTAAATGGTTAATGTCAGTTTTTGCTGGCAGCTTCTCCAGCAGTCTCTGCTGCAGTTGAGGTCAGCTGCACCTGCTTTGTAGTCTCACCCCTTGTGCCTAAATAGTCAGGTCTCCCAGTAAGCTTTGCTGACTATACAAAACATTTGTATGAAAGCCACCTTTGTGGAAGGAAACTGCTGTGGATTCACCTGTATTTGTATCCTCTCCAGTTTGGTCCTTTATCCCCTATTTGTCTCTCCTACCCTATTGTCTCTTTAGTGCAGTGGTGGGTTTAGTTAACCTCACCCGCCTCTCACTAGTCAAGGCCTCTATAGGGGTTTTTAGGGACCAAGGTTGCTGCTCAGCGACAGTTGCGGAGACTGTATAAGGACTGGCTAGGAGAGTAGGGACAGGTCAGGTGAGGTTAGGAGGTGTCCATCTACCATCTCAATAGTCCCAGGGCCCACCATTGTTATTGTGTCCCCGGTGTTCCCCCTTGTCTGTGGTGTGTTTTTCAATGTGTGTCAGAGCTCGGTTGGTCTGAACGTGGTCTTGCCATGCTTGTTGCATGACAACAACACTGCCAGACACCAGTCAGTAGGTTAGTTTCCCTGATAACAAAAGGAATGGGTTCTGAAATCCCTAATTCCCATTCCTTCTCCACCCCAATATAATTTTTCTGGGAAGAGTCCAGAGTCCCAAATACACATCCAAGTCTTGGTTAGTCTAGCAGTAATTGGCAAATTTGGTACAGCTTCAGCTAATGTACATAGGGACCCTTTGATAGCGTTTGGGGAACATGCTTCTCTCCTTATGTCCCGCTATAAAAGCCATCTTGGTTTGGCCAAGTACGCATTTTTTTAGTGGAAAGAGTGTAGTAAGCCACTGGCAGACAACTTTGATGGCTTATCTCCTACATACAAAAAATAATAGGGAGTGGAGTTTCAACATGGCAATCTTTTTCCTGCCCAACAACATCTGTTGGGGGTGGAGGGGGATTAGAGGACTCCAATATACACTATATAGTCAACCAACCCCATGGAATTTTACTTGGATGACCTTACTCTAATGATGGTTATCAGGACTACATAGACACAGTATATAGTGAAAAGTTAAAGTTTGATCATCAAACATCCATAGTGTCCAAAGCATTGTAGTTAACAAATTAAATAATGAACAGACTAAAGGCCACGTCTCACTAAGCAACATCGCTAGCAACATCGCTGCTGAGGCACGATTTTTGTGAGGCAACAGCGATCTTAATAGCGATGTTGCTGTGTGTGACATCCAGCAACAACCTGGCCCCTGCTGTGAGGTCGCTGGTTGTTGCTGAATGTCCTGGACAATTTTTTAGTTGTTGCTCTCCTGCTGTGAAGCACACATCGCTGTGTGTGACAGCGAGAGAGCAACAACTAAATGTGCAGGCAGCAGGAGCCGGCTTCTGCGGACGCTGGTAACCAAGGAAAACATCGGGTAACCAAGAAGCACTTTCCTTGGTTACCCGATATTTACCTTCGTTACCAGCGTCCACCGCTCTCAGTGCTAGCTCCCTGCTCCTTGCACACGTAGCCGGAGTACGTGTAATTAACCCAATGTGTACTCTGGCTAGGAGTGCAGGGAACAGGGAGCCGGCACTGGCAGCGTGAGAGCGGCGGACGCTAGTAACTAAGGTAAATATCGGGTAACCAAGAGAAAAGCTTTCCTTGGTTACCCGATATTTACCTTAGTTACCAAGCGCAGCGCGTCCCTGGGGGCTGGTCACTGGTCGCTGGTGAGATCTGCCTGGTTGACAGCTCACCAGTGACCATCTAGCGACGCATCAGCGATCCCTGCCAGGTTAGGTTGCTGGTGGGATCGCTGGAGCATCGCTTAGTGTGACAGTACCTTTACAGGTTAAGTTGCCCCACAAGCCTTTTATACTTACTGCTTTACGACCCTTATGACCCATTCACTTTTGGAAAATTAATGTATCAGTGAACATATGCACCCGTTCAAAACTAATTGCAAATATATACTATATATATATATATATATATATATATATATATATATATATATATATATATATACACAGTATATATCAAGTCTACATATACCAAATTGCATATACATAACACTACATAAACTTATTTACATACTAAATACAATACATGTAGGCGAATGTTAGAGCAATGGATGGTGTTTGATCCGTGGTGGAGTCTTTGATATTTATTATGTTGGTATTATCATTTTATTTCTTATTGCTTTTTAGTCATTAACTGAAGATTTTCCAAAAATCCCAACATAAAATAATAAAAAAAAATGTATTCCTAACATAACAAAGCAAACCCCATTTAGATCTAAGTTTATACATGATAATAGCACAATGTTTGAACCCTGGATCAAATTGATCCCAGGCAACATCTGCATGTAATTTATATGTTCTCCTTGTCTTCATGTGGATTTCCCCCACACTTCAAAAAATATACTGGCAGCTTAATTGGCTTCCCGTGAAATTGGCCATAGTGCATACATGTGCATTCCTGTGGTATGGCAAATTAAATTGTAAGCTCCTCTGAGGCTAAAGATCCATGCAAATGAATAGCCTCTTTGTACAAGTCTCTGGATTATGTTTGTGCTATTTAATTAAATATACTAACAATAATACCAATATTACAATAATGGAGGAAGAAAGTAAATTTTATTTATTATTACTCGTATCAGAAACTTGTCTAATTGTATCTAGAGATTATAAATAAATTAAAGTAAATAAATAAAATATTATTTGTCACAAATATTATGTTGTAAAATATTTATTCATTATTTTTAATAATAAAATAGATTATATTAGAAAATGTTGTGTTGTTATAAGGACTTCTACGTCCCTTTAAATTCTGATTCCGCTAGTTGGAAGGACGTATATATTTTCTAAACCAGCCACACAATTTCTATGCCAGCCACACAGTGTAATCACGGCCTGTCCTACACAGCTGAGGGAGATTAACTAAAAGGAATATGTCAACCTGTCTATTAGTTAGACGGAGGAAATATCCATTAAACACATCTATATTTTAGCCTTTGACCGAATCTAATCTGGCAAATTTTTTACATTCTTGTTTCTGGAATAAAAAGGCAGCCAAAAATATCTTCCCGGGCTCTTTCCTGCCACTAATGGATTTAATGCAGAGCGAGATTAAATTGCCTTTATATTAATTCATCTATTTACATGTAAAAGGTGAAATAACAGAATGGAGAAAAAAGATGACTTTTCCTGTTTTTAAGGCAGGAAGGTTTGTGTCATCTCAGATATATTTATCTTGCTGCCAAGGGTAAGTAACCTATGAATAAAGCATATTTGGTATTCAATATACAATGGAATATAAGAGGAAGAGAGGGAGGAAAGATACAAGTGGCAGAGGCAAGAAGTGAAGTATTTATTCTTTTTCAGGATGTTATATTTTTTATTATAGTGTACTTTTGCCATTCAGGACCAAAGGGCATTCTAGACTGTGAGTGGACTGAGTGATAAGACTTAAAGGGGGTTGTCCACTACTAGGAGAACCTCTTCTGATTCCACTTGTTTTCCCAGTAGGTAATCGTGGTTCAGGGCTCATGTGACATTGTGATGTCATGGAAGACCTGCGTCCAATTACTGTCGACTTGCCTCACCACGCCTTTGGACCAAATGAGCTATCAACAGGAAGTGAGTGGCAGCCACAACATCACTTCCTGTTGATTAATTCATTTGACTTTAAGGTGTGGTGAAACAATTCGGCAGTGATTGGACACGGGGCTTGCATGACTTTACAGCCTCACATGAGCCCCGAAATGCGATTACTGACAGCACTGTTCACCGTAACAGCCTGAGAATGGGACGTGAGTACAGGGTCTTTTATTTTAACTGGGGGAAACAAGTCGAAACAGAAGGGGTTGTCCTAGTAGTGGACAACCCTTTTGGCCTCTTCACGACCAATGTTGTACTAGTATGTCTGATCAGGAGACATGTGCGGTAAACAGGCGTGGGTGGATCAGAGATCCAGCCTGCGTCTGTTAACCCCTTAGATAGCGCAGTCAAACTCTCATAGCACGATTTAAAGCACCGCGGCAGGGATCATGCTGTTTCTCGCTGTCATCAGCGGCACCATTACACAATCACGGAGCACCAATGTGTTACCATGGCAGTGATTGGACACGGGGCTGGCGTGACATCACAGTCTCACATGAGCCCTGAAATGCAATTACTGACAGTACTGTTTACCAGAACAGCCTCAGAATGGGAGGTGAGTACAGGGTCTTTTATTTTAACTGGGGGAAACAAGTGGAAACAGAAGGGGTGGTCTTAGTAGTGGACAACCCTTTTACCCCCTTCACGACCAATGTCGTACTAGTATGTCTGATCAGGAGACACGTGTGGCACACAGGCATGGGTGGATCGGAGATCTAGCCCGCGCCTGTTCACCGCTTAGATTGTGCAGTCAAACTCTGGTAACACGATTTAAAGCACCACGGCAGGGACCATGCTGTTCCCTGCTGTCATCGGGGCCCCGTGACATGATTTCACAGCACGATGTGTTACCATGACAGTCAGGGGGTAGATGATGACCCACTGATGTGGTCATGAGTCACTTCCTGTACGAACCAGAAAAGCATCTGTGCTCACTGGAACACAGCATTTCTCCTAATCAGAGTGATTTTAAGCATGCAATCATAAGGTTCCCTAGGGGGACAAAAAAGATCAGTTAAAAATGTTTAAAAAAATATGAAAAAATAAAAAAAACCTTAAAAGTTCAAATTAAAAAACCACATATTTGGTATTGCGGCATTGAGAAATGACCGATCCTGCTCCTTAAACAAACATAACAAATAAACAACAGATCGGATCTTGACAAGGCAGCCTGTTTTAACCCTTGCAGCATGCTGTCTTCAGTTTACATAGCAAAGACTTATTGACAAATTCTCTTTAACGGTAATAGGGGCTTAGTCTATTAATATTACAGAAATGTAATGCAAGCCGAACTTCCCAGGCATAGCTGAGTCAATCTGATAAATTATAATTTGTCAGATTTGCTCATCTCTAGTTACCCCCCATAAATATCTATAACATGTCCACAGGATATGCCATAATTGTCTCTGTGACTCATATCTATCTTCATAACCTCATAACCAAGGCCTCTAGAATATTGACCCTTACAGTGAGGTCATGACTGGCCGACACATCTGCAAAGTAAATGGGGTGACCATGGGAATTGCAGAAACAGCTGAGCATGCCTGTTTTTGTAGCTCCGATATAATTTAATAGTGAGGGATGAGCACATGGACGGCTTTGTCAATGGTTTCTTCTTCACCAGATGGAACAGGAGTCAAGGAATCTATTTCTTGTAAGTTACAAAAGTGGGCTTCAGGCCTCTCAAACAAATATGGATTATCTTGCAGACATAAATGTCTTAACAGAAAATCACAACATTTTTTGCATAATATTTTTCCTTAAAATTGTTCTATACTCCCTTGTATATATTAATGACAAGCATTTTATGGGATGACCAATTATTTAGTACACTGTGAGCCCTCCTGGGCAGGGTCCTCTCTCCTCCTGTACCAGTCTGTGCATTGAATTGTTCATGATTAGTGTACTTGTTTTATTATGTGTACCCCTTTTCACATGTAAAACGCCATGGAATAAATGGTGCAAAAATAATAATAATAATAATAATTATTATTAGTATATTATTCACTTAACTAAAATTTAAATTTTTTTACAATTTTAGCTACATGATAATGAAAAAATTATTGTCAAATTCGTTCTGCAATATAAATAAAAAATTTGATAGATAATCTACATTAATCTGTATTGAGCGCTATTTTAATATGCAGGGGTATTGCTACTGTATGTATCCTATTCGTTGCTGGAAATCTAAAAATGCTGTTTGCTAAAATAAATAAAAAAAAGTAATTATTTACTTATTTTGAAATAAACCCATTTCTATAAACTATAGTAAGACGGCGGAGTGGAGAATAAAATACCCCATCAACACCACCGCAGGAATACCGGGGCCAGGCAAAAATTAGCCTTGTGTGTCATCATGTGTCTAAAACAGAATTACCTCCAGTGAGCAATTACATTCAGGCCAGGCTCTTTTCTTCCAATCAGACCTTTGCGTCCCCTCATTTAACACCGTGCCTGTTACAATGTAAAAGGATTGATGTGTAAAGATTCGCAGTGGATCTGCTTTTTGACTGGGCTGCTGCATTGAACATATTGATAAAGGAGAAGACATCTTTTAAAAAAAAAAAAAAAATTAGAAAAAAAAAAATCTTTCACCCTAGAACAATGAGTTCTGAGCCCATCCATTTCTGCTCGAAGTCTTCCATTATTGCCTGCTGACTATTGCTGCTCATGAGGGAGCATGAACTATCCATGAGTGTAAAATAGATACTGCACAAATTGATTCAGTAATACTGCGCAGACATGTATGAATAATGAGACTCCGCAGACGCTTGTCACAAAGCAAGTATATCAGTGTATCTGATTTATTGACATTTTGACTGTAAAATCAAATCTGTAACAGGGAAGATGTAAGCCGAGCGCCAGGATTTTATCTTGTGATTTATTTGCAGTTGAGTATCAGTGCAGGAATCAAAGGTTAAAGACATATTTGCAGAAAATATGCAGATAGGTATTCTGAGAAACTTATCAATACATAATGTAACATGCATGCTAAGCGGTGCGTTTAGCGTCTCCGCAAAAATATATGTACATATATCATATTTTGTAATGTAGCCTCTGTATCAGAGAGAAATTCCTATACATGGGGTGAGTACCCAGGGTCTAACTATAATGGACGCAGGGGCCTACGGGACGCCACAAGGCCAATTCAGGATGACCAAATTGTTATACAGTAAAGGGCACTTTACACGTGATATCGCTATCGATATCGCTAGCGAGCGTACCCGCCCCCGTCGGTTGTGCGTCACGGGCAAATCGCTGCCCGTGGCGCACAACATCGCTTACACCCGTCAAACGGACTTACCTTCCCTGCAATGTCGCTGTGGCCGGCGAACCACCTCCTTTCTAAGGGGGTGGTTCGTGCGGCGTCACAGCGACGTCACACGGCAGCCATCCAATAGAAGCGGAGGAGCGGAGATGAGCGGGCGGAATATCCCGCCCAACTCCTTCCTTCCTCATTGCCGGTGGACGAAGGTAAGGATTTGTTCGTCATTCCTGCGGTGTCACACATAGCGATATGTGCTGCTGCAGGAACGACTAACAACCAGCGGCATGCACCACCAACGGTATTATGAAAAAGAGCGACGTGTCAACAATCAACGGTTTTTGACGTTTTTGCAATTGCTGATCGTCGCTTGTAGGTGTCACACTCTGCGACGTCGCTAACGACGCCGGATGTGCATCACTAACGACGTGATCCCGACGATAGATCATTAGCGATGTCGCAGCGTGTAAAGCACTCTTAACCGTCAGTTTATTTTTTTATTTCATAAATGAATATTACTTATGAAAACATATTACTTTGTAATATACCATATTTTGGGGATTTGTTTCCCTCAAAACCGGGGGTAAAATGGGGGTGTGTCTTACAAAACAGATATGGCTTACAAAGGCAGCAGTGGTGGAGCGGTGCCATAGGAGGCAGGGTCACAAGATGCGCTCACGGGTGTCACGGCTGGCGCCATTGATATGTGGGCGGGCTGCGGGGGTGTCACAAGATAGGGTGTCTCAGCAGCGAGTGCATTGAGCTAACTACTGGCTCCATTGAATCGCTCACAAATTGACACAATGGACTTCAAAAAAATGGCACACACCCCCTCTGCGGCCATTTTATTGAAGTCCATCTCGTCAACCATGGGCGATTCAATGGAGCCCACAGTCAGCTCAATGCACCCACCGCCAAGACACCCTATCATGTGACACCCCAGGGGCCCACCCACATATCAATGGCACCCACCACGACACCCCGAGTGCATCCTGTGACCCTGCTCCACCCCCACAGCGCCGGTAAGCCATATCCAGGGATTCAACAAAGCCCGCAATCAGATCAATGGCACCCACCACCAAGAAACCTCGTCCTGTGACCCTCTGTCTTGTGACCCTTCTGAGTCACCCCTTGCTGGCAGATCAATGACGCCTGCCACTGCGACACCCGCAAGCAAGCAGTATCACTGACCCTCCTGACCCTCAACACCCCCTCCTCTGAGCCCAAAGCATCGCCCTGCCTCCTGTGACCTTCCTGAGCTGCTCCCCCACCACTACTCTCCCCTGGTGAGCATTAGGATTAAGATGCACTAGGATTATAAGGCGGACCCTCATTTTGAACATTAAAAATTATTTTTTCCTATTTTCCTCCTGTAAATTTGGGGTACATCTTATAATCCAGTGTGTCTTATAACACGAAAAATATGGTATCTAATCAGAGAAATCTGCTTCTTTCTCTTCCTCGATTGATCTTTCATTCTCAGTTCATGAGTCATTTCTGTATTCAATGAAGATAGATTTCTCCATTACTGAGGAGAATGCAGTTGGTGCTCAAAATATCCAATGATGGGAGGCACAGATAGTCTACTGCAGGTTCTCCTGAGGCAACAGTTATAATTTTCCATAGAAAGTTATGAGCACCAACTGTCATCTCCTATCTCAGTAATATCATGGGAAAATATGTATTCACTGAAGACAGATCTTACATGTGAATTGAGAATTTTGAGACTGAATAATTACTTCAAGAGGAGATAACAGTTTGTTTGTCTGATAAGATATATCACAAAGTTGCTCATTTTCAGCCTTACTATTGATTTATAGAATAAAAAAATGGTGGTTACTTTTTAACTACTTGTGACAGCTGGAGATTTGGGACCTATGAACTGTAAGGATAAAGCTGCCTCTAGTTGAGGACCTGTGATGTGCCAAAATTCACTACTATTACAGGGACAGTGTAGTGGTAAATACATCCAACCAGCCACTGGATAACCAATCCTTTCCAGGTCCTGTCAATAGTAAAAAAAATGAAGTGTGAATGCCTTTCCCCGACCTCATTCCTCCCCCTTAAAAAACTTTAATAATATATTACAAGTGGTTACGTTTATTTCATATATTCTAAATATAAAAATATATTGGATCAAAAAAATATAGAAAGAGAAAATGATGAGAATTCCTACTTTGTCTAGAGCTCTAGGATCTTCTGAAGAACATGTCTATAGAATGCTATAGTGTAACCTGGACCAGAAGCAGTGACTAGACCAATCAACATCGTCAGCTTTTACTTTTTTGGTATACTTCTTTGCATGGAAAAAATTAGTAAGAAATAAACCCCCTATTTTTTATTGTATATAAAATCATATCTGTTCTGTACATTCTCTTAAAATATGCCAGGAAAGTGTCCAGCCATAAACACAAAGTTGGTGCGTCAGGATCATCTTAATATTTGGATAGATAAGTCCTATTTTTGAAATATGGAGGATGCTACATTAGGAGAGATCCATTATATTTCGGAAAGTAAACATCCAGTCACAAAGTAGGGTTCTATTTGCCATTTATACCACCTTAGGCATGAATCATGAATTAGGCTAATAACTGAGGTAGGATTCTGGGTTGGATTTAAAGGGATTGCCCACTACTTGAACATTGATTGCCTATCTATCAATGTCTGATCATCTGGGGTCCAATACCCCCCATCCCTATTGATCAGCTGTTCTCGGTCCCGATAGCGGCAGGCACCCGGAAATGTTCAGTTCTGGAGCTACCCCATCTTCTGATAGCAGCCGTGGCTGGGTACTGCATATCCACCTCCTATTGTTTTGAATGAGAGACTGATGTTCAGTACCCGGCCGCGGCTACTATCAGCTGATGGCACAGCTCCGGAACAGAGCACTTCCGTCCACGTCCTGCCGGCAGCGGCATCGTGAACAGCTATTCGGCGGGGGTGTGGAGTGTTGGAGCCTGAGCGATCAGTCATTGATAACCTATTCTAAGGGTAGGCCATCAATGTAAAAGTAGTAGACAACCCCTTTAAGGATTGTATGGAAACTGTTGTCTCAAGTAGATTAGATTGAAGAAGGATTTGATTAGGTCTTTATTAATCAGTTTATTTTCAGTCTCTCTGTTGTATGTACAGATCTACATATGAAGGCTGTGTATGCCAGGTGAAGACACTTTGTACTTTTAATAAAGATAGGCACAGCTGGCTCAGAAAGACTCATTAACCACTTGAGAATAACTTGGGTTTTCTCAGCAGATTCAGCTCAGCTGCAGTGAACCTGCATCTAATTGCCTTTCCTTAATAGGAACTGGCTAAGACAAGCAGGAAACACATGGGACACATAGGAGCCTCTGAACCTGGGCGCTGAACACTTATTTGTGCACATGAATTCAGAGAATAGCACTGTTAACCTAACATCATACACAATATTAAATGTAGCCTAGATGGGAGAATATTAATGGAAAAAAACAGTGATCCATAAAAATAATTAAACAAGGTTGAAAACACCAAAGTCAAAAGCCCAAAGATATTTATGGGGAATTTACCTAGAGTGGCAGTTTGTGTGCTGGCCGAGGTTCAGAGCATGTTACAGGAAAGCGAGACAAATGAGCCTCTTAATTGACATATTTGCAGCTTCTTTGCCTGTCCATGAGCCAGAAAAGAAAATGTATGCTGGCTACTGGCTGGATTTACAATTTTTTGGGAATTAATTACAGCCATACTCATCTACTGAGCCCTTACAGTTTAAAAAAAAATCAATAGCATTAAAGTTAAGAAGTCACAATTGTCTGTGTTTTGCTACTTTTTCCACTAGAAAGTTAGTGCAAGTCATACCCCAGTAATTTCCCCCACTGCATAAAGCGACAGATTTTGATACGTTGAGCTGCATATAAGTCACTTAAATTGAACCTGTTAAGTCTAATATGCACCCAGAACCACGAGCAGTTCTGGGTGCATATTTCTAATCCCCGCCTAACTATCCCAGCATTTAGTAGCATAGATAAAGGGATCATTAGAAAAAGTATTTCTAAAGATCCTTTATGATATGCTAATGAGCACAGGGACTAGTCAAAAGGGCATTCTTTCCCCCCACTAGTAAGCCCTCCTAGCACAGGGGCGGGCTAACATGCTATTCAATGCCCATTGCTCAGCGTTCTCGACGGTGATGCGCATACCTGTGTCTGTTGTCACCACCTCAGATGTTGTGTTTAAGCTCAGTGCACATGATCAGAAGACCCAGCACTTCCGGTCATGTGCACTAGACCTCTCTGAAGCCGGCATGTGTACACTTGGCTTCATAGTGCGCATGACCGGGAGTGCCAGGACTTCTGATAATGTGCATTGACACTAAATCCAGCATCCGAGGCGTTGACAATGCACACAGGTACGTGCATCACCGTCGATGATGCTGGACAACGGGCATTGAATAGCATTGTTAGCATCCAAGCATCTGACCTGCTCGACTTGAGAAATGAGCATCCGGGCATCCTAGTGTTCACTTCTCATTTCACGTACCGAGTATTGTACTGCTCTAACATCAGTAACTACTATCCATCCTATGAGCCAATCACCATCTATAACATTTCAAAATAGGTTAAAATCTTCACTGACGACATGTAATTCTGACCCAAGACAAACTAGCAAAATAATAATGGGAATAATAATAATGGAGCACTGATAGGAAAAAGTAAAAATGTAAGACACCTTTCTGAGAAGACAACATAAATAAAAAATATTAGATGTTGTGTCACACATTTGCTGTTGACAGACCTGTTGCTTAATAGATAAATGTGATGCTGCTAACTTTCACAGAGCAGATCTACTTAAGCAATGCCGGGCATTCAATCATAAAAGGCAATACATTCAGCAGGCATGTTCTGACTTTGCTCAGAAAATGCTCTAAAAAGAGCCCTGTGGTCAGGATTGACTGTCTGTGGAGGTTATCAGAGGAGGTCAAGAAGCAAGTCTTCTGTACATTATTTCTCAAGCTGCTGAGGATTTAAATTACATTTAAATGCAGCTATCCTTTGAAACTAGGTATCTCGGTGAAGCACGGTTCCAGTAGACAAGTGTTGAATGGAGAGAAAAATCATCCTAAAAAGTAATGCATTGTTTCCCATTGTCTCTGAACCTTAGCAGATGTTCTCTAAACTCAGTAGGAATCAAGAAATGTAACGGGAAGAGGTCAAGATGCCTCGCAAACTTTCACATCCAAGTGACTATCCACACACTGTTAATTCTTGACTGAGACTAAATAGATATTCATATTATCTCTGATGTTAAGAAGAAGCAAGATTCAAGTGGGCTTTATTCCTAGCCACACACCTTTGGTGAAAAGTTATTTTTCGTTTTTCTTCTTGCCGCAGTTGAGATGTCTCATGTGTAACAAAATATTACCTAAATCTGCTGTAACGTGACTATCTCACATACTACAATAAGAATATCCTATTAAACTTCAATTATACAAATGCCTGCTAGCAAATAATTTCATGATTAATTACCCTAATTTCTCTTTTAATTTAGAGTGGTTTGTTTTATTAACAAGAATTTACACATGGGAACTGCTATTAGGAAGCTCTCTCCAGCAATAAGATTATGTATGGTGAAATGTTTGCAAACAATATTTTCATGGCACCAAAAGTTGAAAAAAAAAATAAGCGGCAGAAAATCGAATTATAAATGCAATATTGTATGGATGATTTACTTAGGATATTAGCTCTTTTACCTTTCTTATGCCTCAGGCATCTTGTACTTTGTGTCAATGAGTGTCCTCAGAACATGGCGGCAAATGTCATCTGCTCTTTGTTTTGTCAGTACTTAAAGGGTCATCGAGGGCAGCTGCTCAGTAAGCCATTTAATGTACTACTTGACCTAGTGGTCAGGCAGTTCGAAGACACATAATGTATTTAGAGGAAGGAACATTGGCTAAAATCTCACAAAATCTTAGGACCTAAAATTCCGGTTCTTTAGCATTTTTGTCCTTCTAACCTCTTCCGTTACTTTTCTGCTATTTAATTAATATTCCGCAGCAATGTTATTGATAGAAAAATCTTAATACAACTATAATAACGTGAACTTACAGGAAGTTCATGGAAATAATGAAAAAGATGTCAGCTCACCGTCTGTATCGCATCGGAATGGGACCACAGTCCTCACATGGATCTGCCCTGGCATTGGTTGGAAGCAATCAAGAAGGAAGGAAGTGGATTATCCGGTGATGGAAAGAGCAGGATAAAGTAATTTGATAAAACTTCACATTTATTGTTGAAATTAAAAATAGAGCATCAAAATGTACCACTATAACATGGGGAATACCTAGGCGTTTCGGCAATATGTCTTAAACCTGAGTAAAGCATATTGCCAAAAGGCAAAGGTTTTTCCCGTAATACATTTTGTTGTTGATCTATTTTTAGTTTCACCAATAAATGTGAAGTTTTATCAAATTACCTTATCATGCTCTTTCCATCGCTGGACATTTCATTTACTTCATTCTTAACTTAAAGGCAACACCCCTTTTATAAAGAAGTGAACCCGATGATCAGATTAACATCATAAGGGCATGCTCACACGAGCGTGAAAAACGGATGAGACCCATGTGAGAAAACCTCGCATTGCACTCTGACGAATGTTAGTCAATGAGGGAGAGCAGTTAGTCAGCTTTTCTTGCTTCCAGATTCTGGATGTGAGAAAAGTCGCAACAAGCTGTGATTTTCTGCTACAGCCGTATCACTCGCACCCATTCAAGTGAACAGGTGCGAGAGAAACATCAGACGGCACTCAGATGTTATCCCAGTGCAGAGAGATATACGCACAGGCTGACAATGGAGGAGATGGGGGGGATTAACCCCTCCCTCTCCTCCTTAGCGCCTGCCGTCAGCTTCACAGCTGTGACACCATTGCAAGATCGGGTCACAGTCGCATGACACTCGGCTCACGCTCGCAGCACAGCCTGAGCCAGGGATCATTAACAAATCGCATCTGATGCTCTCGCATCGGATGCCATACATTCGTGTGAGTCCAGCCTTAGTGCAACTTACAAAATTTCAGATGATAGACTAATAATAATGCCAGGAGATATTGTGGCAGCGCTAAAAGAAATGTAGTATTATGCAGGTGACCATACACATTAAGGTAAACTCAGCAGAACCTGGCATTTTTGGTGAGCTATGCCAACCATCTAATGTGTATGAAATTTTTTGGCCAATTTTTTAGAAGAAAAGGTTTATTTTTTCTTAAGGTAATCTGCACCCGGAGGTATATGACAGTGGCTTATTGGCCTATTCCCAATGAGATCATATGGAGAAACAGCTGTCGGCTGACCAAGCATTCTGACAATAGCTTTTAAAGTATATGGCCAGTTCATGGCTCCCATGTGAATGAAGGAGAGACCATGTCACACACGGCCACGTTTAATTTGTCACGGCAGGAACCTCTTTTACTAGTCACTTTTAGTAGCTCTGGCTACTAGGACAGGTTTATATGGACTTATTAGATGAATAAATAGGATTTTTAGGCAACCCCCTTAAAGTTTATACTTTGTAAACTATTTGCCAAGGTAAAAATCCCCTAATATAAATTTAACTTTGACTTTCTTTTTGGTGTTCTAATAATAACTTACAGAGTTAATAGGAGTTTATTAGTTTATTTTAATTTTATTTTTGCAGAATACAGACTACTTTTACATTTCCTGCCTAAAAGCCTTTACCAAGATTGACCTTCCAATACAGATCATCACACATCCGCAAAACAATCTTTAAATATGAGATTTATATGTTATTCATACTAAAAACCAAACCAAATACTAGCTTATTTTTATCACTCCTTGTAAGACTATTTTCAGATTATTTTCTTTTATCTGTGTGTATGGATTGAAAGACATGTTCCATTAGGTCTGTAGAACCTATAAGAATACTTGACAGAGGAAATGTAATAAATCTATAAATGGATTTGAAGTTATGTATCATGCAGACATTTTACAAAGAAATATACTATGGCTGTCCAAATATTTCCAGACATACCACTCATCATACTGTATCTACATCTAGTAAAGATACTGTCTATCATTTGATAAGTAACTGAAATCTGAGTAATTATTTTAGCCCATAGACACATTTAATCTATTCTGACCATAGTACATTCCAATAATAGGATTGTTTCACCTAGAAGTAGATTTTTAATTTTATATTGCATGTTGAGTCATTTGGAGGAACAATAACTATGAAACTAAAACATAATATTAAGGGAAAATTCTAGAAAAATAGATCTTTAAAGAGTATTCCCGGGTCAGAGGAGCTCTCGATGAAAATATTAGAGAATAACTTATAAAATGTAGCTCCAAAAGGACTGATCGGAAACTAAAGCATGCAAAGTTACAGGGAATTGAATTCCCCGACTTGGGCTTTAGATACCTTCAGCAGAGTAAAGGCTGCTGTCATAGATATTCTATGATAGGAAGGCAAAGGGCAGACTGTTGGAAAATGCTCCCTAGTCTGCTAATAAAATTTCAACACAACCGAAGAGAATTTGGAAATATAAAGATTCGCTGTTTTATCTTCTGGTCTCTGCCACTACTTGATCTCTCGGGTAACTTAAAACCTTCAGCCCCAATAATGAATGTAATATTACTGCAAAATATTCACAACACAGTGCCTTGGAGCATGGTGGTTTGGTAAATATTTTATGACTGCAAATAAATCCCAATATTAGCAGATGAGTTTTTGTAAGGGCTTTTCAATAAGTGTCTACTAGGGATGAGCGAATTACTAGGGATGAGCAAACTGCTCGAGGAGCCTAACAAACATTTTGATGCTTGGGTGCTCGGTACTTGTTTACAGAGTATAATTGAAGTCAATGGGAAACTTGAGCAATTTTCTGGAAGATTTTCCAGAAAAATGCTTGCGTTCACCAATGACTTCCATTATGCCATGTAAGCGAGTATCGAGCACCTGAACATGAAAATGCTTGTTAGTCTTCCCGAGTAGTTCGCTCATCCCTAGTTTCTACCTAAAGGGCTGATCGTATTTGAGCCTTCTTAGCATGTTTTTTGAGATCGGTCCATTCACAACCGGGTGCTGGACAGACAACTGCAAATCAGACCTATTTAGATATATTGAGTCGCTGCACAGTGGTTGGTTAGGAGGACAATTTTCAAGGAAAATTATGAAGGAACGTCTTTCTCTTCATTACTATGATCAGTGGGGTCTCTATCCATTAAATCCCCGCCATTAGACGGTCTCAACTTCTTCTAGCAATAAGCCGGTACCTGTTGATTCATAAAAAACATTCTCTGTTTCCTATTAAAAACCGAATGTATATTATTTTAGATTTATTATATTTCAGTGTACCTGGTACTCTCCGCTGAAAAATCATACTAGCTAGGTTATGTTAAGACGTCAAGTAAAATAATAATTATTCTATACGTGTATTAACTAAAATTTAAAAAAAAAAGATCTGTAATTTATTCATTGGCCCTGGGGGGTTGTCAGAATCAAAGAAGGACAAAGCTTCTCTCAAAATACTCTTGCATGTTCTTGAAAAAGATTTGAAAGTGGTAACTACTTATCTGCTTGAGGCAATGTAGAAACTAAATTCCAGCTTGCCCTGTTTGACATAACCCCTTTTTATTGATTCCATTGTGAGTTTGTTTAAACAGTACTTCCATACAAGAATGATAAAATTCTGTGCATTATGAGCAATATGAAATCCATTAGCTGAAAATATATATCGGGGAATCAAAGGCAGGAAAAGCTATCTTATTAGAAGTAAAAGGTAGCAAAGGCTGCAATGAATTCTCTACGCTGAGCACAAATCACGGTGTGAAGGGATATATTGTTTGCTTTGATATACAAGAGTAAATAAAATAAAGATGGGAAGGGGTTTGCCAGTGATCCAAATAACCTGACAAAGTGTACTAGAGAGACTAAACATCTCAAGGGATCGTCATCTTCTGAATAAACTGTGTCTATACATATAAGCACGGTAGAACATGATTACAGTCATAATGTTGTAGTCTAAAATTGCTTCCTAAGCTCCACTTTTGCTCATCGGTGACATCTGGATTGGTAGTTTCTAGTTATTATTTTTTAAGTGTTGAACAAAAATCAATTTATCACCAAGATTCTGGCACAGATCAGGTTCAACTTTGCTCCCTCTTGTTAATTATCACATCTCATAACATTGTGACAATACAGACACCCTCTATTCATTTCCTAAATTAGCTTTAGGACACCAAATTCTCACTAATGAAATTCAATGCAGCATAAATCCTGATAGGTTAAGAAAACCCTTGAGGTCCAGGCTGCAATCCAAACCACAACCACTGGGTGGCCACACATGCTCACATATAGTATGGACACTTCATGACAGAGTATCACAAAATCATATTTTTTATTAAAACAATCTCTAATCTTGTAATATTTTAAGCCCAGAGGAGAGGTAAGTAACTAAGTACACATCAGTTTGTGCTGCAGTCTCAGACAGAATTTTGGTGGGTGAAATTAATGTATTATGATGAGCTATTGGACTGCAAAGGGTCTGTTTATTGTTCTTGCACAGAGGCCTCGTCTGTGTGTCCACTCCTGCTTCTTACATAATTTAATTCCTGGAATTGTATCATTAAAGAGTTTATTCAATACTGGACAACCACTGCTTGCTTCAGGATATCAACTAAACCAATAAAAGATGGATACTCCCCTCCCACAGCAGCACTGTTCCAGCAATGTTGGCACCACTGTCCCTGGAGGGAGAAGTAACAATGTGGAGTCACGTGCTCCCTGCAGCAGGCACACAACACTGTCACATCACGTCTGGGTGGAAACAGTGATGTTATAGGAGATGAGTAGCCACTGTTTCTATTTTAATTAGGGTTCCACCTCTGAAAAGAAGCAGTGCTGTTGTGGGGGATGAGTAGCCATTGTTTCTATTTTAATTGGGGTCCCACTTCTGGGATGAAACAGTGTTGTTGTGGGAGATGAGTGCCATTTATTCTATATTAATTAGGGTCCCACCTCAGGGTAGAAACAGTGATGTTGTTGGGGATGTGGAGCCATTGTTTCTATATTAATCAGGGTCCCACCTCTGTGAAGAAACAGTACTGTTGTGGGAAATAAGTAGCCATTGTTTCAATATTAATTAGGGCCCCACCTCAGGGTAGACACAGTGGTGTTGTGGGAGATGAGTAGCCATTGTTTCTATTTTAATTGGAGTCCCACCACTGGGAAAAAACAGTGCTGTTGTGGAGGATGAGTAGCCATTATTTCTATTTGAGTTAGAGTCCTGAATTGACGAAGTAGTGGTTGTCCAGTAGTGGAAAACCCCTTTAAGGTCTGGCCAGTTGTATAAAGTGTACACTTTCTGCAGCATATGACCTGATCCAGCAGGGGAAGCTTGGCTTTGGCTTGGTCCCATCAGTACTTTTTCACCTTATTACAATCTCTGCTTTCTAATCATGTCAGGCTCAGAGGTGGGATGCATCTGCTTTCCCCATTTTACCATAATTGAATGTATACAGCGTTCATCATTACGCCATGATCCAGTGTGCAGTGCTTACCTTTATCCCCGAGCATTGACTTGGAGACAATAACAGATTACATTACTGTTTATAACAACAGAAGAAATATGTATTTGGTGCTGAAAACTATAAAGTTGCTTATCTATCCTTGCAGATTTCTCGGTAAATGGAGCATGCATTTTTTCACTTGTCAGGTAGATGGTGTACTAAATGCTAAGCACATCTTTTTGCAATGATAATTCCAATATGCAAGCACAGTCATGAGAAATGATTTCCTCTCTTCCATTTATTTATTTCTTTTTCGCTCCATCAATACTGTAATCCCCCGAGTCTGGAGCTGGAACATTAACATACCCTCATTTATTAGCAGCCAATTTTTACATTTGTAACCTTGAAATTGCTGGTAAACTAATTCTAATTAGTGAACAGAAATGACACAAAGCATTGACTGATTCCGAAGCCGAACAGGCAATATTCTTTTAATTTGTTTCAGCTACTTAAAGGAAATCTGATCCGGGAGATCATGTTTAAATATGCTGCTCTACAAGCCCCTATAGTGTTAACATCAGACAGCTGCTTTTGTCCAGCAGTTTAGCATGGATTCAGTTCATTCATGCCGTGAAACATCAGCAGATTTGTACCTCAATCCAGTTTTTCTTGAGAGCAAAATTAAAATCCCTCTACTCGCAGGCTGCGATATTTGCATGCATCGGTAACCTGTTGAGATGTGCTGGTCATTTCCCAAGCTTCTCCTAAAGAATTGAATTTTCGAGAAGCCTGATAACATTCAAAGAGAGCTACTTAGTAGCATATCTAAGTGGTTAGCTCAGTCAAAGCCCATGTTTCAAATAACTTTGATACAGTGGAAAAACAAAGTAAGTCAGTGAACCCATGTATTCCATTGTAGATAGCCTGACCTTACAAAGGCGATATCTCTGTGTCTGTGAATGTGCATATCATCACTCAGGACAGTATCTTTCCCAGGTTCAAGTCATTGCATTACAAAGAAAATTTTAATGCAGGGATCTCGGATGGCTCATAAGCAGAGCTTGTGGATTGGATTTCCATATGGAAATGCACGTTTAATATTTACAATGGGAACATAGAAGAACAAAGAATGGTTTTCACTATAAATACAATGAGCTGCTGGAATGTATCAGGCCACTGTCTAGTCTCTTGTAAATTTGGTTTATGTGGCTTGTAATTAATTCTTAATAATCATCAAGTTGTGAAGCTGCACCGTACAGCAAAGATTATAAACGTAAAATTAAAATTTAGGCTACACGGTAGAGCGCACACTGCTGCCATAGACTCCCACCAGGGAGTCTGCCTAAGGAACAGTGTCATTTGGTTCCTTGCCCAGGGAACATATAGCAGCAGAAGTGCTAGTTAACACCAGTTATACATGTTTTATAGCTTTTATTAACAATGATTTACCATTATACAGGACTTCAAAATAGAATGCAATCTGATCAAGGTTAAGAAATCCATAGGAGGGTGGGGTTTCACTAAAATCTGGGTTAATTCCAGTGGCACTAGATAAAACTACTTTTAGGTCCTCCAGGCACTTGATATTGATATCAAAATCAAATTAGTGGGAGTTTAACACCCAACATCCCAACTAATCAGCTGTACTTATCACCAATCCCGACTGGATGTAATCTTTAAACACAGCAGTACATACAGATCTATTCAAAGTATAGTAGTTGCTGCCAGGTACTGAAGATCATCTCCTATTCAGAGATGAGCAGACCCAGTGTAGAACTGGCTACCAGAGGAACTGCAGTAATACCAGTCCTGGCCGTGGTTACTTGCACTGAACTCCGGAGCTCTCAGCTGAGCTCCGGAGTGCAACCCGGCCTGTTCGCAGCTGAATGCAGGTTACCGCAATCAGGACTGGTATTACCGGAAATCGCCGGTAATACCAGTCCTGGCTGCGGTTACCTGCATTGAACTCCGGAGCTCCCACCTGAGCTGCGGAGTGCAGCCTGGCCTGTCCACAGCTGTCATGGACAGAACTGTGATATGATACCCGGGACATCAGTTGGCGCTCAGAGTTCAGTCCTGCAAACCCATGGCTCAGTCCAGGCTCCACTCCGGAGCTCAAGTGAGAGCTCCGGAGTTCAGTGCAGGTAACCGCGGCCAGGCCTGGTATTACTGCAGTTCCTCTGGTAGCCAGTCCGACGCTAAGCAGACCCATGGAAGTTTGGGTTTGGCAGGTTCAGCCGGCTTTTAGATAAAGTTCTGTTCTGCACCCTGACTTGACCTGAACCTCATTGGAAGTCACTGATTGGACAGTTTGGCTCTCCACCCACATGCAGTCAGCCATACACAAAGCACTCCCAGGGAAGGACACAATTCATCAGATAACGCTGATTTTAACCCCAGTGAGAGCCACTTAAACACTGAAAGTGGTTCACACTGGGCCGAGCACAGCAATGCTTATGTGAGTGGTTTGCATACGTAAAGCACTGGAACTCCAAACAGATTTTTTTTTTGTATAGTCTGTGTTCGGTACGAACACCGAAATTTAAAGTTCAGGTACATACACTCATCTCTACTCCTATTCTTTTGTACAGCTACATTCGATCTTTACATCTAGTCCACACCGGAAATATTAACAGGTTTTGGACCCTCACAGATCTGATATTGATCATGTATCCTATGTATTGGTTATCAGTGACCGGACAACACCTTTAACTGAATGTATAGACTAATCTACATATCTAGATTAATATATTTTGATTACTAATTGATAATATAGACAAACACAAGAATTTTAGACAGGATGGTAAATTAACGAATAAGCTTCAACCACTGAATGTCCATCAACACCATCCTATGACTTTTTTTGTGATCAGCAGTTACATTTGAAATGACTAATTTTAGAGGATGCATGCTATGGTAACAATGTACCTACATACATTATATAATTAATGATAATAATTTTATTCATTTATATAGCGCTATTAATTCCACAGCACTTTACATACATTGGCAACACTGTCCCCATTGGGGCTCACAATCTACAGTCCCTATCTGTATGTCTTTCAAGCGTGGGAGGAAACCGGAGTACCCGGAGGAAACCCACGCAAACACAGGGAGAATATACAAACTCCTTGCAGATGTTGTCCTTGGTGGGATTTGAACCCAGGACCCCAGCGCTGCAAGACTGCAGTGCTAACCACTGAGCCACCGTGCCGCCCATATGAAAAACACATTACTTATTCAAAATAATTAGAATGGCGGCACTAGGCAAACAGCGTAGATCGGCATTGCACACTTCATTATTAATGCAGCGCACTAGCTGTTATGGAATCTGGCTTCATTTCGGAAGATGGTAGGCTGTTCTTTTTGTGCTGTCTATAGGCTAATTTACCTGTAGCTAAATAGTATGGTTAGATACACCTCACCCCTGCTTGATGTGACTATATTGGTCCAGGCTGCAGGTGATAACCGTCGGTGCACATACAAAGATGATGAGGTTTCAGATGATCTTGACAATCCAATGATAGTTTGAAGTCTAGAACATGGTGGTTTAAAATCCAAAAAACTTTGTACTAAAGCCATTAAAATATTGAAGGTAGGAAAGTCAGAGACACTTAATTGTAGATGATTAAAAGTCAGATAATCTCGAAAGGCATCAGAAATACTCTTGTATACCTTGTTACAATAACAAATATTGGATTTTAATGTGTTGACTTCAAACTATCATTTTTCTCATTTACATATTGGTAGCCACCAACTGGAGGTATTAGACAGACAGGTGCCCCTTCTACAGGGGAATTAATTTAATTTGCACATTTTTCCAATAAGTAAATGCTCTAAAGACATTTTTACTTGTTGGATCTTTGCAAGAGGAGTCAATACCAAGCAGTAAAGTTCTTACACTAATGTCTATAGCAAGCAGAATCATAATAGCCAGGAATAAATCAGCAACACATGAATACATGGAGAATTTTCCTCCGATGTACTAATCGTTTATATATATAATGTAGATTACATGCTACGGGCCAAGATCTCCTCTGACAATGAGCCATCATACTGCTCATTCCATTGGAAAGGTATCAAAATCTTCAGACACAAAGTGTCTATATGTTTTTTGTTTCCAGAACATTGTACAAAAAAATTTAAAGTGCTTTTTTAATCAAGTGAGATAATTAAATTTTACAAGAGAAACATGTTTGTTTACTTATTAGGTTAAGCAAGAGAACATGTGGAGTGTGAGCTATGTAACCATAAATCCAGAAATGTTACATTTTGGCTCCAGAGTTCTCCAGCGCTCCGTAAGGATAAATTATGATGTAACACACTTGCATTCCTTTGCTGAAAGATTAACCAAAATCATGTCGTGGGAGCCGAGTCAATGGACCATAGGCGTACCATGCTTTGAAAAAGCTTTGAGATGATTTCCAGTATGTCAGCGACTGCTTGTTATGTTCATGAAGAAGTTGTTTAAGGTCTAGTGGAAAACTGTGTGACATGTGGAAATGCTTAAAAATAAACACATTTTGTGCTGCAGAACACAAGCAAGAACAAAGGAAAACAAGTAAATGTCATCTCACATGAGAAACACAATTGAGTTGACGAACATCATCAAAGAATATAGGATTTAACTGCAAGGACATAAGCTGTTGCGTGTCAGAATATATATAGAAAAATCTAATATGTAAAATGGGAATGTAATGGATTTTTACTCATTGTGCTGCCTGAGTGCAAGAAGCAATGGGCTACTTAGCACCGAAGTGCCTTCATTTCCTTCTATTTAATATCATGCAAATAAAGGTAATTATGTCATTACTGTTGAGACAAAGCCAATGATAATTTTCTGGTTGCACCAGCGCATCTTCATAAATAGTTCAGAGGTAAATTACTCGGACTCAGACTTTAATAACTTGCTTAAGTAAATTGAAGTCTTTAGGCATGAATCAGCCCTGTATCATTCTCCCCTCCAATCTAAATATATCTAATAGTTCAAAGGGAACAGCAAGCTCTGCTCAACTCAGTTAGGGAGTGACAGACCGCTATTAAAACACGGCTCTTCTCTAGAAAGAAAGTATTTGGTTTCTAAGTTTATGGTGTTAAATCTCTACAAATCCTAGAAAAACTAAACCCTTTGCACATCCCTGATGTCTGGCCAGAAAACAGACACTGAAATCTTTCACAAGCTGTAAATTCATATATTTTTTTTTTTGCCAGATGTTCCCTTTCCATATTACAACACAAGACCTATACTTATCAGTTTTTGTAGAGGGGGCTGGCACACAGAATTTGTCAGGTGACACAGCATGGGAACCAGATAACATGACTTTAGCTTAATATTGGGTCATTCCCATAAATACACATGAAAACAATAAAAAAGAAACAAGTAGTAAGCACTGATATTATTACGAACACAAACCCAACTATGGTTATCTTCCAAAGATATAAACTTATGTAGCAACTTGTGTTTTGGAGTAGAGAAAGAAAGGGCTTCTTTATACATGGGACACAATTATCCAGAACCTATCATGATATGTATGAATACATTAACCAGAAAGTAGTCTTTGAATCTGAGGTAGACAACCAGATACAGTACTGATTGTAGGAAAATGATTGTCCCATGTAGATGGACAAATTCAGATTTGCTAACTCGCCAAATTTATGCAAAAAAATTGATTTCCCTTAATTCAAAAGTTCTTCAAAGTCTCCAACTTCCTAAAAAAAGTATATGGCATTATTCTTATTTCCCCATATACTAATAATTTTCAGTTGTACCATCCCACATTATTTATACAATTTCTTTAGAATGTTATGGCTTTTCTCAATCCTTATTCCTAAACGGTGGGCTGTGACATCCATATTCATGGCTGTTGCATTCCTCTGCTTTTATACAGGCTATGATAGTCCCGCCTCATCAGCTGTGATGGCTACAAGTCAGTAATGGAAAGCCCACCTGAGATCACGTGTCCTTTCTCTAGCTTATGAAAACTTCTGTAAGGTGTAAAGGAAATTTGCCATTCTAGGCTACTCAAACTGCAAATTGAATTCAACAAATTCTGAAAAATTAAACACAAAGTCAATTGGCATTGAATTGACTCTCATCTCTAAAATATACATTTAGGCACAAAATAACATTGGCAGTGTTTGCTATTTACGTCGTCATCTTGCAGCCAAGCAGTAGGCTCAGTGGCTCTAGCAGGCAGTTCAACCATAAATGGAGCTCCCCGTTCACCCGTTCAGAGGCGCCAAGCTCACTGATTGACTGCGCAGTAGCCATGGGACTAATGTGACGTTGACTGCGCAGTAGCCAAAGTCATATTAGTCCCACAGCTAATGTCAGACATTAGGAGTAGGGATGGTCGAATACTTCAAATATTCGGCTTTGCGAATATCCGATGAATAGGTCGCCGCTATGCGAATATTCGATGCGTGAT
Source organism: Anomaloglossus baeobatrachus (assembly GCF_048569485.1). NCBI lineage: Eukaryota > Metazoa > Chordata > Amphibia > Anura > Aromobatidae > Anomaloglossus > Anomaloglossus baeobatrachus. The sequence goes on along the minus strand of NC_134353.1, from coordinate 807,678,690 downwards.
GTAAGTCTATGGGAAGCCCGAATAGTTCCGAATAGTTGCTATTTGGGTTTCCCAAAGACTTACATTGCGCATCAAATATTCGCGAATAGTCAAATAGCGTCGACCTAGTCGGCAAATATTCGCGAAGCCGAATATTTGAGGTATTCGATCATCCCTAATTAGGAGCAGTGGCACAGACTTGCCAATGAACCAGGGAAAGGTAAGTAGATTAGTTTGTTTACTTATAGTAAACTGCCACCAGGGGTGAAATTTAATTGCAAGAGAACCAACCCTTTAATGTCCTTCAATATTATGAAGTTGAACACAGTTCAGCCCACGCAGCTGCTTGATCTGGCCAGACCCACTCACATTCAAGATGGACCAAGTTTCTTTTGTTGTTTAGAAATTAAGATATTCATCTTCTGTGTCCACAAAGGCTCATGACCAGTCTCACATTTACATAATAAGAAGAGTTAAATGACATGCCACACAAACTTCCATGCTCGAAAAACAATTGTACATACGATTTTTATGTGCACAAAGAATATCATTGCTCTTAGAAGCACTTGTGCAGTTTAAAAAATAATGTGCTGCTGAAAATAATGATTCTTAAGGCCCAGTCATACACAACGACTTACCAGCGATCCCGAAAACAATGTGACCTGATAAGGATCGCTGGTAAGTCGCTGGGAGGTCGCTGGTGAGATGTCACACAGTCAGATCTTACCAACGATGCAGGAATGATACAGGTCGCAGTAGCGACCTGTATAATGATCTCAGCAGTCACTGTGACCCTGTCACACAGTGTCAAACACAGTGATGTGTCCTGCCCAGCAGGACATTGCCTTTGAAGAAAATGGCCTGGACCATTCGGCAATGACTAGAAATCTCACAGCAGGGGCCTGATCGCTGGTAGGTGTCACACATAAGATCACTAATGGGATCGCTACTGCGTCACAGAAACCGTCACTCAGCAGCGATCTCGCTAGCGATCTCGTTATGTGTGAAGGGACCTTAAAAGGGAATTTGTTAGGTGATTTTCTAGTACAATAATAATGTTATCTTTAAATAGGGCTTAATCAGCTCTAACAGGATCAGTTATTGTTGTACCTTCTCCTGTTATATTGTTGTAAGCTCTGTAGAAACTGTCATGCTCCCCCTCCAATCTCCCAGTGCTGGCATCAGTGATAGTAAATCTGAACTGAATTTGCACTACTACGGACACCCATACTCCATCCCACCTCTCAGTAGTGATAGTGAATGGACTGGGAGGTGGGTGAGGGAGCAGTGCATATGCAAATTGTATTTACATACACTTGACTAGCTATCATGAAACACTTATTTCACAAGAGCATACAGCAAGATAACAGAAGAAGCTACAGCAATAAAAGTTACTGATCCTAAAAGGTCTACTAAAGCCCTATTTAAAGAGAACAGTATTAGTATTGTACTAGAAAATCCCCTGATAGATTCCCTTTAAGCAAGCTTAAAAATCATTTCAGTTGATGAACAAGCATAATGTTTGTCTTTGAGGTGATTGGAGGTCTGTTTAGAAAGGCCACTTTTTCCTGCAGAGCCATCCAAAAGCAAGTCCCATTTGTGACTAAGGGGTGCTTCACACATAGCGAGATCGCTACCGAAATCGCTGCTACGTCACGGTTTTGGTGACGCAGCAGTGACCTCATTAGCGATCTCGCTGTGTGTGACACTGAGCAGCGATCTGGCCCCTGCTGTGAGATCGCTGCTCGTTACACACAGCCCTGGTTCGTTTTTTTATTGTTGCTCTCCCGCTGATAAGCACACATCGCTGTGTGTGACAGCGAGAGAGCAACAATCGTGAATGTGCAGGGAGCAGGAGCCGGCGTCTGACAGCCTGCGGTAAGCTGTAACCAGGGTAAACATCGGGTAACCAAGGTGGTTACCCGATATTTATCTTCGTTACCAGCCTCCGCCGCTCTCACACTGCCAGTGCCGGCTCCTGCTCTCTGCACATGTAGCTGCAGTACACATCGGGTTAATTAACCCGATGTGTACTGTAGCTAGGAGAGCAGGGAGCCAGCGCTAAGCAGTGTGCGCTGCTCTCTGCACATGTAGCTGCAGTACACATCGGGCTAATTAACCCGATGTGTGCTGTAGCTAGGATAGCAGGGAGCCAGCGCTAAGCACTGTGCGCGGCTCCCTGCTCTCTGCACATGTAGCGACGTTATGATCGCTGCTGCTTACTAGGTCGCTGTTACGTCACAGAAAATGGTGACGTAACAGCGACATCGTTATCGCTGTCGCTATGTGTGAACCCAGCCTAATGGAAAGGCTAGCCTCCACTATCACATCTTTTGCCAATAGAAAATAAGTACAATATCGAGTACTAAGATTTAGTGATAAATTTACTTTAAATGAAATTCTGTGGTATGTTTGAATTTTATGTGGGCAGGATCACTACAATCGAATCTCCATCATAAAAAGATCACTCAAGTGTCTGACACTAAATAATGTGAACCAAGATGGTTCAAGACAAGCCTGTGAATATCCATGTTTCCAATTTACTATTTCTACATTTTATTTCTGATTATCAAGGAGATGACTTTCATTTCCATGAAAAGTTACAAGGTCAATTTTAACTAAATTTAAATAATTATGCCTTTCCTAAATGCAAGAGAAATAAGACAAGCTGAGTTTTGGGCACAGTTCCCAGTAATTACTCAAAGCAAGTTCAGAGGTGTTACCTCTGCAAATAACATGTGGAGTTAGAATAAATTTAAATTATTTAACATATCCTGTAAACTTTCATTTTGTTGTTTTGTTTGGTTTCTATGGAAAAACATAGAAAGTGTTATAAATGGAACCAAAAGTAAGATCTATATACGAAATATGAACATGTCCAACGGTGAGACAACGTACACAGCTTGTTAATAGCATCCATTGATTACCAATTTATCAGAAATCTACAAGGTAAGTATTGTATTGGGCACTACACTATGTGTCATACCTGTATGTTGGGTCCCAATGGTACACATTTTCAAGTGGAATATTTTTGTGTATTTTCAGTGCATGAACATGTCAGGTTAGGTGACAAGTTTCCGTACAATGAAATCTTTTTGGACAGAATTCTGACGCAACTAGTTTTGAAAAGTGACAAAATGTTTGTGTAATACGAAATTGCACAGAAATTATACATTTTTGCCCAACTCACATAAAGTGGGTGGAGTTTTGGCAGGAGCGGGGTATAGCTACTCCCCGCTCATCAAATTCCTGACAAGTGGCATTCCATATGCCACACATTTTACTCCAGACTAATTGGAGTAAGATCATGGTGAAGCGCTCACAGAGGCGTATGCCACTTCATGCCTCGTCTGATTCATTAATGAATCAGGAGCTTCGCACGCCATTCCGACACATCATGAAGACCGGCATGAAAAACGTCAATCTTGATGCATCAGGGCCTATAAGTGTACATTTAGCAGGAAAAAAAGTGCATGCTGAATTAAGGAATTGATAAAGAATTAAAGATGTCACCCATTGCATTGCATTGCAATGTATAAACATGGTGCCAAATTCTGCAGCAAACTGCTCAGTATCTGTAAAACTTGCAGATTATGCTGCAGATTTTAGGCTGTTGTATCTGAGTGTAACATCAGCACAAGGGCAATATTGACATAACTCTCAAGGCTTGGGTTTTTTGTAAAGTACTGAAGCCATGTAACTGTATCTTATTTATAACCAAATTGTTTCCATGTAAAAAAAAGAGTAATTTTGGTAATAGTCAAGAATGGGAGAGTACACCAGCAAATGCAGCCCATACAGTCTAACATCTACAGAGGCCAGATAGCAGACAGGGACAGGAATAGATAGCAAAACCTGACCCACATATTACCTATTTGGCAGCTGCTTCCAAATCAAAAAAGCTGTACATTTCTGTAACTTTACTTGCCTGTATTTAAAAAACTATACATCCAATCTGACAACTAAAGGTATGTATAAAATTAGCATGATAATGCCAGTTCATCACTGGCTTTAGTTTATATAGGAAAATCCTGGTGGTCGGTTCTCTTTAAATCCACGTTTCGTCAGTTTTTCACTAATCCATTGTTAACAGTCAATGGATGAATAAAAGTTCAGACTGTTCTACCTGCTTCAGTTTTTAAAAACGGATGAGAAAATGATGGATGAAACATGGAACATGGATACATGAGAGAAAAATGGTCCATTTTACAAGGATGTAAAAATAGGCTCAAGTGTGTGATGGAACGTAGTCTCATAGTTATACTGGAAGCCATCAGAGTGATTTTGTCAGATGTGCCTATGGTACTTCAGTCATTTCCCTAATATTTAATACTATCTCGAAACAGCTTTCTATACTTTAATGAAACCTCCTATTTTAACAAAATTGTAGGATACATGATTGTTGTAATGGTGGCTATTTACTAAAATTATCTTTTGCTAGGATTACCAACACTTTAATCGCTTGGAACTACCTCCACCCAAATGATTTTGTTTTACCTAATTTTTGGTGCCAAAACATTGAAGGGTCTGCCATGAAATGAAAGAAATCATACACAGAGGATTCCCATAGCTATTTTGCATTATCATAATATGCTAGGAACCACTTGGAAGGTCTAATTAACTCCTCCTCTACTGGAAAAGACTTCTTACATTGATCTGTTCAGCTAATACTACATAATGAGCAGAAACAAAGTCTAATAAGGATTTCCTTCCAGGGGTCACCCTGCGGGATTAGCCATAAATGTTCTGTAAATTCTGAAGATACTGTCCGGGAAAGAAATGTGGCATCTTACCATAAAGAATTTAACTCAGGTCTGTTTAACACCATCACATTTGTTAGGCTCAACAAAAACCTATAAATTTTATGTAAAATATCAAAAGATGCAATTGTAATGAACCATACGGGGCAGCAAAGTTGTAAAATATTATAGTGAGAGTGTATGGTAATTTTACAACCATCCCTGATCAATTCTTATAAAGAAGTCTGGCTTACAAAACTTTCCGTATCGCATCTATAAAAGTCCCTCAGTAGCTAATTATTTTTGAGAAAGCAAGAAGTTGACTCCTTGATTTGCTTTCTTAAGTAGAGTGCACCATATTTCATTAGTCAGCGTTTCGTTAATAAAATGTGATGTCAGCTTTTTATTGACGTGCTGAATCACAAAATATGTATCTTCCAGGCTATACATCACCGAGAATTACTAGGTTTTCCATTACATATGTCACCCTATAATGTAGCCACAGCAAAAGTGCTACCGTTAAACCACACAATAGTAGGTAGCAAAGTATGAGCCTGTCATTTTTTACCAACATGTCATTATTTTTTTATTACATTTTCTGCAGCGCTCCAACCCAGAGACATAAAACATATAGCACCGGTCTTCTAAATCACAGGAAGAAAAAAAAAAATTATGAAACTGAATTGTTGTAAATCCTAAGACAGTATGATAAGAAGCAAGAACAATAGCTGAGTATTTTACAGAGCAGCTTCAATAATTTTAAAATAAAAGGGCGCATGTGAAAATGGATACCAAAACCAAGCCAGACTAATCTAAGATGTCTTAAAGGACTAAGAAAAGCCAAGAATAATTATCTGTGCTTATGTAGGCTTTCTTCTCCAGTCATTCTTCATACTATACTCCAAAAACGATGAAGACCCAATAACAGATAAAAGTGACCCTAACTAGAATCTAAGAAATAGCTCAAAAACTATAAAAAGGCACAAACTGGGGTTAGAGAAAATAAACATGTGCAATGCTGCAGAATATAGTGGTATGATATAGCAATATGTCCTTTTTTGTCTTTTTTTTTCTTGGATTGACACAAAGACATAAATGGTGGAACAGAAAGGCTAACTGATTCTTAAACAGAGGAAAAAGGAAATCTCCAGCATCCAAAATCCATAATGAATATATTTTATTGAAAAATAGTAGACAAAGACAACATGAATAAGACTTAAGTCGACACGTGTTCGTTTTTGTCCTTAGCATTAGCTTGCTCGGTGGCCTGGTTGTCTATACTGTTTTTCAATAAAAGATACTCATTATGCATTTTGGATGCCTGAGATTTCTTTTTTCCTCTATGCTTAATTGAATTTTTAACCTGGGCAGCCCCATGTGTATCCTCTCCATATGGAACCGGTGGAATCAGGACTGGTGAGCAGTTTCCCTTTAACCCTTATCCCTGAGTTGTTTATCATTTTTAAATACACTACATCCAGAGATAAATGTTGAAAACAGAAATGCTTTAAAAAACCAAATTTTTAAATATTCTGTCGGCATATAATTATGCTATATGTGGCCATTCAGTGATCGTTCGGCAGCCTGCTAAGGATTTGGATATGTCATCAATATTAGATTGGTGATGGGTGAATCCTGACACCCCAAAACCGATTACTTAATATTAGCTCAGATGGACACATATGTAAATACTGAAAAAAATAAATACACCAAAGAAGATGTTATTTAGTTAAAGGAATTGTCCACTTTATATTAACAAATATTTTGTAGATATTTTGTACTACACTCTTTACTATTATATAAGTATTAGAGGTTCTTTTTCTATGTGAAGCTTTTCTCTTGTTCTCAAAATGTCAATTTACGAAGGATCATGTCACCAGATCTGTTTATCAGTCTCACATTGGAAAGCTGGTTTTGTATTGAGAGAAGGTGATGGGCAGGTATGACCACATGCTTCTCTATCGGAAGCCATGTTTTAGACAGGAGCCTGTGAGGAAGGTGGCACTAACAAGCGAGTGGTGCTTCACGGAGGAGGAGAACCCTATTAATTCAAAAAGTGGCAGGTTCTGTATACCGTAATTGCTTTCACACACATCCAATTCCTACTGGATGTGATATTGATGTAACAACAGCCTAAATGATTATATATTCCAGTATTCTCCCGTCTAGGCGTAATAAGCAAACTCATTACAACAGAAACACAAATCCCAAACAATGCGCTTTTATTTTGTACTGGGTTCATGAACTATATATTAACCATTGAGAATGAGGTTTATGGCTTCTAAACGCTAAATTATTTTAAACAAAACACCAAAAGTACAACAAAACTATCCACCATGAAGATTGAAAGTCATAGTTTTCAGTGCAGACTGTATGCTGAATTAGCATAAAAGGCTTCTCAAGGCAAGCTTTACAATATGTCTGTTATAGTTCATTGTTTATTCACCATCGGCGGCCTGTGACAAGATCTTGACAATACATCTATAGTAAAACACGCCACATACCATAAAATACCCCAGTTTGTGTCATGCATAATATTTCTCCATAGTTTATGACATTTTACGTTTTAGTGCAGCCATAAGTTAAATCTCTGGCTCAATGTGAAAGTATATTTTCTTCCATAAATAATAATAAGAGCTTTTGTTATTCTGGCGCATTATAAAATGGCAAAAAATCTTGGAATTAATTAAAAATGGTCACTGAGATGTCTGATCACGGGAGTATAATCTATTGTATCACATTTGTATGCGATATACTACCAAGCAATGAAGGGAAATTGCTAGTACTTCATGTCAATACAAATCATTTTTATCACTTTAAGCTGAACAGGTGTCATCGATGTGAGTGAACAATTTGTATTGACTAATGTTCCCTCCCATGGCACCACAGTGGTCAAAATGTACAAAAGATTATACTCACCTGTCTGAGACACGCCCGTCACCTCTCCTAACACTGGAGCTTGTTGCTTGGTCCTTTACCCACTTTGGATCAGTCTTCAGATCAGTCTTGTCTCTGGTCTGGATCGTCCTTCATTTATTTGACTTCATGTGGTCATGTTCGGCATTAAAATCATTGATGTGCATAGCACGCACATCATTGATTTTAATCAGTATAAAGGGTGCTTTATACGCTGCGACATCGCAAGCTATAGCTAGCGATGTCGTGCGCGATACCACCAGCCCGTAGTTCGTAGTTCGTGCGACATTTGGTGATCGCTGCCGTAGCTAACATTATCGCTACAGCAGCGTCACACGCACATACCTCTTCAGCGACTTCGCTGTGACCACCTAACAATCTCTACTTCAAGGGGGAGGTGTGTTCAGCGTCATAGCAACGTCACTCCGGTGTCATTAAGCGGCCGCCCAATAGCAGAGGAGGGGCGGAGATGAGCGGCCGGAACATGCCGCCCACCTCCTTCCTTCCTCATTGCCGGTGGACGCAGGTAAGGAGATGTTCGTCATTCCTGCGGCGTCACACATAGCGATGTGTGACTCCGCAAGAACAGCGAACAACCAGCGGCATGCCCCACCAACGATATTATGAAAAGGAGCGACGTGTCAACGATCAACGATTTTTGACGTTTTTGTGATCATTGATCATAGGTGTCACACGCTGCAATGTCGCTAACGGCGCAGGATGTGCGTCACTAACGACGTGACCCCGACGATATATCGTTAGCGATGTTGCAGCGTGTAAAGCACCCTTTTGGCTAAAGCTGGGTTTACACACTGCAACATCGCAAAGGACATCGCTGTAACGTCACCGGTTTTGTGACGTAACAGCGACCTCCCTAGGTCTCTGCTAAGTCGCTGGTGAGCTGTCAAACAGGCAAACCTGGCCAACAACTCAACAGCGATCCGGTCCTGCTGAGCGACCTAGCTGGTTGTTGGGGACGTTGATAAGCAGCCTTTTGAAAGGGAAGTTGCTAACAAAGTCGCTGCAAAGTCTTCACACACTGAAACTTCATGCTGCACAGCGGGAAACAAAGGACCTAGGAATGGTCCTGAACGATTTGTAACGATTACAACTTCACAGCAGGGGCCGGGTCGCTGATAGGTTTCACACACTGCAACATCGCAAACAACATCGCTATTGCGTCACAAAACCGGTGACGTTACAGCGATGTCGTTTGAGATGTTGCAGTGTGTAAACCCAGCTTAAGGACCAATCCAAAGACTGATATGAAAACAATGTGGAGAGCAATCTGAACACCTATGCAACATGAGCAGATGATTAGAAAGCACTGTGGTGGAAGGACAATTGAGGGGCAAGCCTAGGATCACTGCCCAACCCTTTTAAGAATCCAGCAAAATGGTGCAAAGACGGCTGACCTCAGGACCTGACAACTATCTTATGAGTATGGGGTCCCCAATTTCTCCCCAGCAGATCTTAATTGAAACAATATATTCCAGCAAGATTATTTCTTCTCAAAAGGAATAGCTCACTGCCAGCGGTATCTGAAAGCAGCTTTCTCCCATCTCCCCAGATTATACCCACACTCAGTAGAACAGAGTCTGCATGTTTGTAGGGGGTGACTGCGATAAGTCATCAAAACTCTTGTTTTTATAATTAAAAGGTGATCAAATTTCTCAAAATTTGTTTCAGGCAAATTTGCTTGAATTGGCTAGAAAATTCAATTTGATCATTATGAAATTCATCCGAATTGAATTTTTTGGCAAAAGACATTATTTTTCGACATTCTTCCAAGCCTTAAATCATAATACAAAGATAGGCTAAAGAGAAATTAAAAAATAATAAAAGGTTACACACACCTGTTTTATGCTTGCCCCTCACCCCCTCTGAGTTCCACACTCACTACCTTCATTCTTCGCTACTTGGTTCTTTTGGTACTAGACCTCATGGGGTCATGTGGGGTGTGATGTATGTCATTAACGTGCGTCTTGCCCCATGTGAACATCTGAAGTGTGAAGTGTTCCCTGAAGGAGTGGAGGACCTAACACGGAGATGATGCAGGCCTATGACAGGTGAGTATTCGTATGTTTTTTTACTTCTTAACACTTTCTCATACCTATAAAGAAGCCATTAAAACAGCAGCTAGCTTGTCAAAATTTTGCTAAATTAGTGCAAATCAAACCAGAAGTAATTTGGATACTGGCTAATATGAATTTCCCATATGACAAATTCGATTCATTGGAAATCATTTTTCTCATCTCTATTTGTGATGTCTTTTGGATAAACTGTGATCAGTTGTAATGACTGCAGAAAGTGTAAATCCAGTCTACAATCCACTAATGTAGAAATAAACTTACCCTTGCAGAAAATGTCATCCCATCAAATATAGACAAGTATGGCACTTTCTGTTTTGAGTGACCTTAAGTATTTCAGAGAGTCTTGTAATGGTTTGCAGATTAGAAGATGATGAACTCTTTGTTCCTGCGTTCTTATTGTTAAGTAACAACACATGTCACTTCTGGCTCGTTCTGATCTTTACTAAATCAAATCATTAATTTATAAACTCGAGGTCCAATTGAAAATCCTCATCCGAACGCAAGGAGTGAGAATATTTTATTAACTACTTCATGGAAATATGGGCAAGTGTCATTATGTGAAAATAACAAAAGCGTTCTATGGACGATAGATAAATGTATGAATGTGAGCAGGAACATACTGCAGGCAAATAAAACAGAGATGGAAATGGTCTAATGATTTTGCTAACATCTGGACCTCAAGACATAATACAGAGCAAGCTGAGCAAAATCAAAGGGCAGAGCCATTTCTATCAATTAGGCTTTGAATGAAAACAAGAAAGAAAATCAAATGCGAAAAATCATTTTATATAATAAGGTCTGTATTATAAAAGACATACCTGCCAGAGAAGCAAGTGGCTGGTAAAGACCATAGGAGGTGGGAGGATGGAGAGTGGGACTGTGCTTCCATCTGTGAGCCATGCAACACCGTCAAATTGCCTATGTCACAAGGGTCATAGGAAGAGCCACACAGCCCAACACTATTCTAGATAGGAAAGGGACACAGAGTTGGGGCAACTACTAGTACCGAGAGAACTGCTGAAATATTAATTCGGTAGATCACTTGAATTTGTCTGGGAAATTCTTTTTGCATCAAAGTTATTCCATGTAAACAGACATAAAAAACATTGGGTGAGAAAAGTAAACAATACTCCCCTCACTGCTCAATTGTACTGCTGCTGCTGACCCGCATCTGGTCTTCTGAGAATTCTCTTCGACTCTTCCATTATCTTCCCTCAGTGCCAAAGCTGGCATCCAGTAGTCTTCAAACAATGCCCTAGGCGTTGACTAAAATTGGATGGATGTACATCGTCAGATCATGATGTCACCACACGCGTAATGATGTCACCACACACATAAAAGCTCGGCCCTACACTGCTGGTAGCCCATTGCCAAGTGAAGATAAAAATCATGTGTGGAGCATCAGACAGTGGGCTGTGAAAAAGGGACAGATATGCAATTGAACACTTCAGCAAAATGACAGCCAATCCTGAAATATCCAAAATTTTCAGAAATATTTAAGACAAATTCACTTTGCCTCAAACAGATTCTTTAGCAACCAACTAACTTGAGATCTTTTCATGACATTCACAATTCAGTCTTGGTGGAGAACTCCACTCAAGGCCACTAATGGCTGCTATTATAGTGAGTGACCAAAGATTTTTTCTACAGTAAATAGAATGATCTGAATATTGTTAGAAACTACACTGCCTTGTATTTAATTAAGCCAGTTTAGCATAATAAAAGCAGTATTTAATTACTGTAATTATTTTTCTTCTATGTAAAACCTGACATTTTCATCAAAATGAAATGCAATATCCACGACTGCATCTATGGTGGTTTCCTGGAATAGATATCTAAAGGGATTGTTAAAGTTTTCTAAGACCATGAAATGTTACAAAGTAAAAAATAAGGCCATGCTTTCATATATCTGTGCCAGGAGGAGCAGTATTTTTGTGCTTCAGCTTATGACAACTGATGTCAAAATGGCATTAGTTATCAGCAGTATTTTTCATTACCTTCTACTGCACCCAAATCAAAAAATGCTCTTTGAAGGGTCCAGCAGCAAAACTACTGATGAGCCAGATGAGTGTTAAAGCACCACTCCCACCCTCTTCGTTTTTTCAGCGCTGGAGTGGTGCTTTAAATAGGAGCCATGCCCCCTGGTCTTATACTCACCCTCTGGCATTTTCATGCTTTTTCGGCATCACTCCGGCTCCTGGCGCCATATTGTGACCGTAACTTCTGACTATCCAGAAGTGAAATGTTACTGTACAAGTGCTCAACACAAGTCTATGAAAGCCAGAATGAGGCTTGTATTGAGTTGTGACCTCTCGTGCGCTCCATGAAAAACTGGAACTGCTGGCAGGTCACAAAGTGCCCGAGACTGACCGGAGTGACGCTCAAAACAGGTGACTATGCTGAAGCGTGAATATAAGACAAGGAGTAGGGGACTTAGATTTAAAGAACCACTGAAATTAAAAAAAAAATGCTTGAGTGGTACTTTAATGACCACAGAGAAATGTTAGGTTCAATTATCCTATGAATTTTTCTTCAGCGTTTCACTGCTATACTGGAGGGGAAAAAAACCCAAATGATAGAAACGAGGCCTACCTGTCATGCTACTGTTGACTGGTCTGTTCTTCTCACCCGACATCTCCTATGGTCCCATAGTCATCATGTGTCAGAGTTCATTCATGTAACTACTGCAACCAGTAACCATACTCGTTGAGGATGCTTGCGTCTATGGCATATGACTACCAGGCTAGTGATTGGATGCAGTATCAGAGATGATATGCGGCATGTATCAACCAAAACACCAGCTAGGACCAACTGAAAGGCAGGGGATTTCATGAAATGCTATTATTTTATTCTTTAGAGAACTTTCACAAATCCTATAAAAAAAAGTTGTTGAAAACAATCGAATCCACCAGCTGCCTTAGATAACCCTATTAATAGAGATCTGTCAATGCATAGCCATGTAAAGTTGGGTTTGATCTGGAAACTGACACTGATTCTCTAGTGTAATAAAGTCTTTATCAAATGTCTGTTAGTTGCAAACAAAAACTAAATGATTTCTGGAGTGCTAATTAGACGTATGTCTAAGAAGTGAAGTCTCCCGCCTGCCAGCGACGATCAACATCGCAACTTGCAAACCTCATCAGAATCCAGCGTATGAGAGCCAGATACCATGTCTAGTGTTCAGTATTCGGCTGACTAGCATAAAGCTATGCTTCATTCAGAAATGCTATACTTTTACAAGAGGCTGGAGATGACAATGTGTGGTAGCCCTCGAGAAAGCCGTATTTTTGGTCTCCTTCTCAAAGATCTTTCCATTTTGACTGTTCTCTTTTATGTGCACATATGACAGTAACAGAAAAATAAATTGAAAAAAGCAGTGAGGCAGAGTGTATTTCATGCACTGGTGCCAATATTTCATATCTCATGAACCTCGGGAAAACAATTCGTTGGACTAATTAGTTTACAGTGTTTAAGCAGCTTGTTTCCCGTCTTTAATCTCCTTTATGCTATACTGTGAACAAAGCCATATTATCTACTGTTTTTTTTGTACAGTTTAACAAATATAATCTTTTCTTTTCTTGTGGAGATTACTTCATTGAGACATCAAACTTGGTTGGTATTTTCTTTTAAACCATCCCTTTTTATAGTGGGGGGGATATAAACAGCTTAGTGTCTATTCAGTTGTATTTCAATAGCCGTAAATATTAAACCGTAATCCGTAATCTGCTTTGACCGTCAATGAGTCCACCTGCTGCAATTATACTGGAATTCGGAAATTCAACATTTATTTGCCATTTTGACAATAATAATAAGAATAGACTAATACTGAGACACAATATGAACTGCTACTATTGTCAATGCTTGTTAGTCTATAATCTCCAACCGCAACAGTAGGAGATTATAGTGTGCTACATAATCTCCTACTATTGCGGTAGAATGGCTGGAAGGTTAATTGAAAAGTACCATTGAGCAAGAAATATTTAATTATTGTTTGAAATTGATCACCTTATCTGTGGGTATCCATTATGATTTCTTTTATATCAATTAGGTTGAGTTAAACTTGTCTAAAACATCACATTGCCGCCAGATGAACAGTAATTCTTCCAGACACTGATACAAATGCAATCTTAAGGCCGCTTTACATGCTACGACATCGCTAGCAATTGCTAGCGATGTAGAGCGCTAAAGCACCCACCCACAAATACATGCGATATTGTGTGATCGCTGCTGTAGCGAAGATTATCACTACGGCAGCGTCCCACACACATACCTGCTCTGCGACGCCGCTGTGACCAGCGAACTGCCTCCTTTCTAAGGGGGCGGTTCATTCAGCGTCACAGCGATGTCACAGCAGCATCACTGAACCGCCGCCCAATAGAAGCGGAGGGGCGCAGATGACCGGGACGTAACATCCCTCCCACCTCCTTCCTTGCGCATTGCGGGCAGCAGCAGGTAAGGTGAGGCTCCTCGTTCCTGCTGCGTCACACATAGCGATGTGTGCTGCCGCAGGAACAACGAACTACTTCGTACACCGAGCAGCAGCGATATTCGAGAATAGGGGGGCATGTCACCGATGAGCGATTTTGACCGTTTTTGCGACGATTCAAAATCGCTCATAGGTGTCACACGCAAAGACATCGCTAAAGCGACCGAATGTGCCTCACAAATTTCGTGACCCCAACGAGATCGCTTGAGCCATCTCGCAGCATGTAAAGCGGCCTTTAGCCAAATATCGATGTGTTCTTATTGGGGAGAGGCGAGCAAGCCACAATCAGACACACGTGGTGGCACCTTATCTGAGATGAGATAAAAAAGATTGAGCATGTTGAAATTCAACATGCTCAACCTCCTTTTCCACCATTTGCCATCAAGCAGAGTTAAGAGATTTCTTACATTTAAGATATTTTCAGATCAAACCCGAGGAGAAAGGGTTATGACAGCACAGCCGTGAAGAAATCAAGGATAGTGATTTATTAAGTCTAGTAATGTGATTTGGTCCTGAAGAAGGAGTTTTAATCCAAAACGCATAGACTTAATAAATCATTTTCCAGGATTTCCGAGATTAATTTCTTCATGGCAGCATGGTCATACCTAGTGATTAGCAAATATAACTATTCAGGTTTGGATTATTCGTAATGAATCCCAAAGTACTATTCCAGTATATGTCACAAATAACAAACTTAATGCAAGTCAATGGGAAAGCCGAGCATTTTTTATGAAGATTTCCCAAAAAAATGCTCAGGTTCCCCATGGACTTAAATTAGGTTTGTTAGTTGTGATGAATACCGGATCAGTACTTTGGGATTCGTGACGAATAATCCGAACACTAATAGTTACTATTCGCCCATCACTAGTCATACCCCTTTCTTTGATGGGGCTGCTACAGTCGTTATATGTTCTTATAGTAGTATATGACTCTCACAACTACTAAAAGGTGAGCACCTTTATCATCAGTTATTCATTTTTCAAATTGGGTAAGTCCCTATTGCGCTTTTGTCCTTCCAGTAATTAGTTTCCTTTGATGTAAGATATTTTGCCAGTCCTGGGATCATCTGACATTTATCTAATATCTATGGCCACATTAAGACTTTCTGAGCTGGCAGAGCCATCGATATCCCTTATTTTACAGAGACATTTTCTGAATATAGCTTTCTATATAGAATGGAAAAAACATACTTTAGGATTGACTCATACCGAATCTTTTAATAGGACCCTATAGAGTTGTATAACATTGGAGATTATATAGAGCCATAGCATGGTAGAGTGCATGAAAGCTTAAGTCCACCTTATGGTCCTGTGGTGATTCTGTACAAAAGAACCTCTTCCAGGACAAACTGCAATCCTGAAACTAGTGATGGCATGCCCTCAATGAATTAATGGGAGGGTGCAGATTGGCACATAAGTGTTGGTTGATAAATCCCCTTTAAAAATACTACAAAAATAAATTACTTATTGAACCATCTGGATATTTATCCTTTTTTATTATTTGACTGAAAAATCACAGATGTCTTAATCATTGCCAAATATTGAGTTAAAATGGAAAAGGAAAATGAAATAAGCCATATTCGCAAATATATATTCCTTCATTTATGCAACTATATCCACTTTAATTAGGTAGTTAGTGTAAATACTGATTTTCCAAAATAGAATCAGAAACATACCATGCGATGCCTTAAAAGACTTGCCAAATTCTATTAAATTCTCTATCTTTATTTATATGGATGACAGGCGTAATTCACTGAAATCTATGAAATGACAACAGATACGCTTAAGTGTACCTTCCACCTGTCATTGTGAAATATAGTAATCAGGTATTTTTCTATGAAAATTTATTGTAAACGGAAGATATTTGTAAACGGTAAATGTGATATCAGGTAGAAACATCAATCATTTTCTTCTAATTATATAATAATGGATTATCCTGCAGAGCTGAGAAGAGAATATACTTATCTAGATCGGACCTGGTAGTCATTGCAGCCTACACATTGATTTTACCTACCTCAGCTGTATCTACCTAGAATCGAGTTTTTAAAGTGTAGGAAGGATAATAGATACATTGGTCAGTGGAGCAGAGTCAAGATGGACTCCATTTTTTTTTAATATGAAGCCACATTGAAATGTAGATATGAGGGTTAACCCAATATGACACCTTTTGGTTAGTTTGCCTTAATATTGTGAAAACCTTAAAATTCATGACCTGGACCTAAAACAACTTCAATTTCTCCTAGGGGTTGTCTAGGCATCTAATATTGATGACCTATCTATACAAAAGGTCACCCATATTAGATCTTGGGGGTTAGACACCAGATCTGGGAATAGGTGGTTGTCAACATTAATTAGAGCTGAATAGCAGAGCTCTGATCAATGTGTAGCACTGCAGGGCAACTACAGTTCAAGAGAATGGGAGCTGACATGAAGCAGCTCACCCCTGTTTACTCAAAGTGTCAGCAGCATACCCCTACTTACACAAGGTGTCAGCAGCACACCCCTGTTTACATGATATGTCACCAGCACACCCCTGTTTATTCAGGGTGTCAGCAGCATACCCCTATTTATGCAAGGTGTCAGCAGCACACCCCTGTTTACATAATATGTCAGCAGCACACTCCTTTATTGAGGTGTCCACAGCACACTCCTGTTTACATGACATGTCAGCAGCATACCCATTTATTGAGGTGTCCACAGCACACTCCTGTTTAAATGTCATGTCAGCAGCACACTCATTTCTCAAGGTGTCTGCAGCACACTCCTGTTTACATGACATGTCAGCAGCATACCCATTTATTGAGGTGTCCACAGCACACTCCTGTTTAAATGTCATGTCAGCAGCACACTCATTTCTCAAGGTGTCTGCAGCACACTCCTGTTTACATGACATGTCAGCAGCACACCGCAGTTTACACAAGGAGATGTACTTCTAATAATTGATGATTTTTATGCCTGCAGATAATATTCAATAAGTGTACAAACAAGTCTTTGCCCATATGTTGGCTGATGGCTTAGCAATATTACACGGAACAAAAATATTCATGTTAACATTTGTTCTCCAGATCAATTGCCTATGTTAAAGGGCCATTATAGAGGATCTGGTCAAAAGTAGCCAGTTATTTCTCTTATTTTATTTCTGATGCTCCCCTGAGTAATCTGTTTTGTTTTTTTGTTTGTTTTTAAATATGGCATACGGTTCCAGAGATATGGGTATTTTTACTTAGTGCCAATTTTTATAGTCTTTTCCAAGGGGGCGTTGCTCCCAAGATTCTCTGGGGGGGGGGTGTCTTTAGTCTTTTCTGCATAACTGACCTGTGAGCCACACCCTCTTGGTAAAGAATATAACAAACCTGTAAAACATGCCACTTTTGACCCGGTGACAGGTCCTCTTTAAACTTTGAGAAGTAGGTGATTACCAGTTTAAAACAATTGCAATATATTAATATACAGTAAAATATCCAGCTAAACTAAATACAATACTACTACGAGTAGAGGTTAACTTTAGGAAATATCGGAAGTACTATTTCAGATGTGCTGTGTAATCACGGTAGTTGTAAGCACTGTCGTTAACTGCTGAGATTGTGAACGGTCTATCAGCACAGACATGGCAATCCGGCTACTTTAACTTTTTCGGTGGTAATACAGTAGCTAAGTTGTCGGGTCACCGAGAGGTTGCAGGTAATATCCTTCCCCCTATAATCACAGATTGATTTCCTCATAGGATAGAATTGCCTTATATAACATTATTTGCCACCCAAGTAAAGTTATTAATTTTTTTTAGAGCACATATAAAAAAGGGAGAAAAATCCATCTCTCAGCAGTATTTCACTGCTGACTCCTGCCTTGTTTCAGACGGCTCGTTTTCCCATGATGTCAATCTGCATCTAAAGTTCATTCCTTTTAATTGTCAGATAGATTCATCATAAACATAATTACCACCAAGACAATATAGAGGAACAGCTGTATGCGTCTGTCCTCACGAGCACCTTTAGGATTCACAGACAGAGACGTTTAAGTTGATAGAAGCGCGCTGCTGACTTGGGCGTTTTTTAACCATCTTAGTAAAATTTCACTGACGAAAGTATATTACTGGTAAATACATTTCACTGCAAAACACGATTCATTTTTTCTCCCAGATCTGAAGCCGCATGAATGGTGTATTATTTCATGAATGCAGTCAATATATCAGTGTTATTTCAGGTGAATAAACCCTCGATGGTTTGATATAAATTGTCTGTCCTGGTTGCGTTATTGAGTATCCGGTCTACTTCTGCTAGATTGGCCTGTAATTTTATTCCTGTAATTTTATGTTTGAGGTTGCATATCAAAATAGGATGTGGTCAAATTTACAAGATGTTGAATACCTTAATATATGTTCTCTGCTTGGAATTCCATTAAAAAGGAGGTAAAATGAAGAAGAATGTGGTACCTTTATTATACAATAAGTTTGGGGTTTCATGGTATTAGTGTTACGAGTTATGCGTTTATTGTCAGGTAAGCTCAGATTATTAATTTTTACCCTGAATCCTTTGCATTCATTTATATCTTTATTATCACGTTGTAAATATTTATTTTTATTACAGTTTCAATTTAGTAAATGGGTTTGCCATATTATAGCAAGGCAGAGTCTACTAATTTAGAACCATGACTTTGGCCAAACATGGCTCAATAAGGTATTTAGTCAGAGTATGAACTTTTTCTTCCAACTTTAATAGTAATAATGTATGTAAAGCACTATGGAATTAATAAGTGAATAAATATTATAATCTATATATATATAATTGTCTAATTCTGTCTGTCTGTAACGGAAATACCGCGTCGCTGATTGGTCGCGCCAGCGGCCCACGACCAATCAGCGTCAGGCGCAGTCCGGCCGCGAATTGGCGTGGGATTTGAACCAGGCTTCGCTGATTCGTCGCACACAGACACCGCCGCACACAGACACCACCGCATACAGACACCGCCACACACAGAAGCCTCTATATACACCCCCAGCAACATCTATATACACCCCAGCAACCTTTATATACACCCCAGCAGCCTTTATATACACCCCACAAGCCAAAGCCTCAGTACACACCCCAGCAGCAGCCTCCAGCACACAGTAAAACAAAAAGAAACCGATTATACTCCTCTTGCACTTTCTTCTCTTTTCATACTCTGTAGTACTTTCTCCCTCCCCTCGCTGGCCCTGCAGGCTGGGAGATGCGGCTGCTTCCTATTTCCTCCTCGGCATGTCCCACCCACCTCTCTGCTCAGCTGCCTCCGGATTGGATGTGGGTGTTGCTGAGGGAGTGGTGCGGGCTACATAAACTACATACATATTCTAGAATACCCGATGCGCTAGAATTGGGCCACCATCTAGTATTATCAATAAATGCCATGTATAATGTCAATCCCATGACACATTCAGACAATGTGGGAGAAAGAACTGTTTTTCTTGGGACAGAGAGAAACTTATCTAACTCACCACAGCATGTAGGATTACAGGAAGAATATTGATGCATACAGAAATTGAGAGATCATACAATCCAAACTAGATGAACTACTATGCAAATCAACCAACTGTAAATATTAAACACATTGACAGCTGTTGCCCCTCCAATAAAGCTATAAAGCTGCAGCTGTCTTTTTTTCAGCAAAAAAGACTTAGTGCGCGAATCATCAAAGCTTTTTCGTTAGATTTTCTGGGGAAAAAGGTTTGAAAAGTTGCAATTTTTTATGCAACACAAGGTTATGCAAAAAATGCAAATTCTGGCACTTTCTCACCATTTTTCCCCAGCTCAGACAAAGTTGGCAGAGCTGGGACAGGATGGGGGCAGGACTGGGCATGGCAGCCCCCACTTGTCAAATTCATGATGAGTGGCGGTGCTCTGTAAACTACCAATCTTACTCCAGTAGGGGCTGCAGTAACGTGTGGTGCAGCGCACTTGGCTGTGCACGCCACTATGTGCCTTGCCTGATTCATTAAAAAGCATATGCGTCTTAATGAGTCAGGAGTGTGGGCTCAAACACACCGCCTCATCAAGATTGGTGAAAGACTGCCCAGTCTTGATGAATTTCACCTTTAGGCTGTGGTAGTCTGGATATAATTATGTCCTTCTGAAGTCATCGGTAAAAATGTACCCATTTAGTATTGCCCCTTTAGGCTATGGTGGCCCAGATATATTTCTGTCCCGGCCTAGTCATTGATAAAAAGTACTTATTCAGTATTGCCCCTTTGGGCTATAGTAGCCCAAATATATTTCTGTCCCGAATTAGTCATTTCATAAATGGGTACATTTTTGCCAAACAAAAAAATTGAGATTTTTAAGTTATTACTACCTTTAAAAATGAATTGAAAAGATGATGGCCAATACAAAGCTTTCAAGACTACTTAACATCTGAATGCTCTAATTTTTATCTTTTCCATCTGCCGGCTAGCATGATCCAAAAATGATTTTCAGTAGTCACCTATGGGCACTAAGTTACTAAGCAATACAAGCAAGTATTGCATAAATATAAAGTTAGAAAACTTCGAAGCCTTACCACCTCACACCACAATTTGGATTATGAAAGAAGGCATACTTTGGGCATGAATTTTAACAGAAACACAGATATGATGTAGGTGGGAATTCTGTATAAGGTTATATGACACCTGGTGTTTCTAGAACTAGGTACAAAATATTCCATCCTTACGGGCACATACCATACATAGTAGATGAAAGATGGTTCAGCTGAATGATCAGTTGGCAGGTGTTTATCCACCAAGAGTCACTGACTCTAGCAGCAGCTAATCAGGTGGAGAACATACGGATCCTTATCATCCCGACATCATCTGTTTTGGGAGTATTAGAAGGCTCCATATCATTAAAATATCGGCCAAGCCCACCTGATGTCAGCAGTATCGACTGGTGTTCGTCTATTGTGTATAGGAATTTTCCTCTGCAGTGTTTCTTACCTTCTCATTGGTCTTTTTCCTTCAGACCTGTCCATAAGTGGCGAGATTTGAGCATGTACCATAATATGAATTCTGTATGCCTTGCATCTTTCCTATATAACGTAATTTATTGGGAAACTGCCATATATGAAAACAGACATGTCTCGCCTCTTGAGCACATGAAGCTAAAATCAGCCACCTGTAATGTGTTAGAGAAGAGCTACAGGAACCATCAAGTATGAGATATAGCTTTCTCCACTAATTCTCGATGTCCTAAGCATACCGATGAGACACCGGCTTTCAGCTGGAGATGGGGCACCACCATTCTCCTATTAATTCTGAATATTTCAAGCCAGCACTGAAGCTTTTCACCTGCCTTATTCATTTCTGTAGCCCCAAATGCTTTAAGATGAGCAAAAAGCATCAGATGCATGTTTCTTTGTGGCTGATGGTTGATTGATTTTTTTGTACATAAGATGAATACATTGAAAGTTGGACCTGGATTGGAAATAACGATGCTTATGATTTTTGGAGAATTCCTGAGCAAGTTCCCATTACTGTTCAGTTTTACACTTGATTGAAACAGGATATGAGAATCACACTAGTAAATTAAATTTACTCAAGGTTTCCCATGCAAAAAGAAAAAAAAAAGATTACAGCCAGCATTGGCCTGTGCAGCAGCCAAAATGAAAATTGGATCCTCCGAGGGAAATGGAATCAGAGGGAAAAAGCTGAGATAAATTGTAAATGTGGCTTTAGAAAATATGAAGGTGATATTTGCCTCACACACCCCTACAAACTACTAAAAACTTGTCTAATAGGATTGCACTCTAATACTGAACTCTACTAAAGTGCTCTATTATGTCTGCAATACACATCCAATAAGCACATTTTTGAATAGGGCACTGGAGAAAATGAAAAAACAAATTGGCTTTAGTTTAGCTTCAGTGCAAGTGTGAAGCAAGTTAAGTTTGTAGTCAAGTAGTAGACTTTTACTTGCTTAATTGGTTTTATTTTTACACTGCTACATATTTACATTCCTGCCTCGTAAAGATAGGTCTTGGGAACTAAATATAAGTTCCCGGTCAAAAAATAAAATATTGACAAATTAAATTTTTTTACGTTGTCCAGATTTTCTACATGTGGAAGTTCTCATGGAAATAACTAAAAATTAAGTAAATTGGAAAAAAAATGTTTTTGAATGGCTTTGCCTAGTTAAAGGGACTCTGTCAGGAGATTTTGTAGTACAATACTAATGTTACCTTTAAATAAGGCTTAAGGAGAACTTTCAGAATCAGTAACTTTTATAGCTGTGCTTTATCTTGTTAGCTTGTTTTAAGGTCCATAGAATTCAGTGTGACATAGTAGCTAGTCAAGCATATGTAAATACAAACGGCATATTCACTGCACCCCCTCCCACCTCTCAGTGCATTCACTATCACTGCTGAGAGGGGGCAGGGAGTATGGGTGGAGACAGAGGTGCATATTCAGTTCAAATTTACTGTCGCTAATGCCAGAACCGAGAAGTGAGAGTAGGGAATATGCAGTTTGTACTTACATATGCTTGACTATTTACTACTTCACACTGAATTCTATGGAGCTTACAACAAGATAACAGGAAGAGGGAGAGCTATAAAAATAACTGATTCTGAGAGGTCTTCTTAAGCCCTATTTAAAGATAACATTAGTATTGTACTTCAAAATCACTTGACAGCATCTGGGAATCTGACAGCATGATCAACTCTCCTAAGCCATCTATATGGGCATGCAAGTCATAGTTGAATAAATTGATATCTGCAATCTGATGTCTTATTCCAGAGAAATCCAAAATGTTATCATATCCAAAATAGCTGTTAAGATCTATGGGCAAGACACTGATCTCTTTAAAATCTGCCTACACAGCTTATTTTACATGAAAGGGGGTGTTACCATTTTGCTTTCATGATCACACACAGCTCTACAGTGAGATCAGAATGAACACAGTACAACAGATGTGAAGTTTGTCTAGTTAAAATAACATTTGCTGCTACAGTCCTCTCATAGTGCTTCAACAGACAGTGTGGGAGAAGAGCAGTATAGCAGAGTTGACAACACTGTGAGAACACAACTGCAAATGTGCTTGTGTTTGTTACATAGTTACATAGTTACTAAGGTTGAAAAAAGACCTAGGTCCATCTAGTTCAACCTTCCTCCACCAGTTGTAATGAGACAAGGTTCAACTCTGCTGTACTGTGTTGGTTATAATCAGGCAGAGCTCTGCCAGCAGTATGAAAAGACAGGTGCTGCTGAACATGTATGAAATGAGACAAAGTTCATGTCAGCTGTACTGTGTTAGCTGTGCTGTACTGTGATAGCTCTGCTGTTCTGTGATAGCTCTGCTGTACTGTGTAGCTCTGCTGTACTGTGTTAGCTCTGCTGTACTGTGTTAGCTCTGCTGTACTGTGTTAGTTCTGCTGTACTGTGATAGCTTTGCTGTACTGTGATAGCTCTGCTGTACTGTGATAGCTCTGCTGTACTGTGATAGCTCTGCTGCGCTGTGATAGCTCTGCTGTACTGTGATAACTCTGCTGTACTGTGTTAGCTCTGCTGTACTGTGTTAGTTCTGCTGTACTGTGATAGCTTTGCTGTACTGTGATAGCTTTGCTGTACTGATAGCTTTGCTGTACTGTGATAGCTCTGCTGTATTGTGATAGCTCTGCTGTACTGTGATAGCTCTGCTGTACTGTGTAGCTTTGCTGTAATGTGTTAGCTCTGCTGTACTGTGTTAGCTCTGCTGTACTGTGATAGCTCTACTGTACTGTGATAGCTCTGCTGCACTGTGATAGCTCTGCTGTACTGTGATAGCTTTGCTGTACTGTGATAGCTCTGCTGTACTGTGATAGCTCTGCTGCACTGTGATAGCTCTGCTGTACTGTGATAGCTCTGCTGTACTGTGATAGCTCTGCTATACTGTGTAGCTTTGCTGTAATGTGTTAGCTCTGCTGTACTGTGCTAGCTCTGCTGTACTGTGATAGCTCTACTGTACTGTGATAGCTCTGCTGCACTGTGATAGCTCTGCTGTACTGTGATAGCTCTGCTGTACTGTGATAGCTCTGCTGTACTGTGATAGCTCTGCTGTACTGTGATAGCTCTGCTGTACTGTGTAGCTTTGCTGTAATGTGTTAGCTCTGCTGTACTGTGTTAGCTCTGCTGTACTGTGATAGCTCTACTGTACTGTGATAGCTCTGCTGCACTGTGATAGCTCTGCTGTACTGTGATAGCTTTGCTGTACTGTGATAGCTCTGCTGTACTGTGATAGCTCTGCTGTACTGTGATAGCTCTGCTGTACTGTGATAGCTCTGCTGTACTGTGCAGGTTTGCTGTACTGTGTAGCTTTTCTGTACTGTGTTAGCTCTGCTGTACTGTGTAGCTTTGCTGTACTGTGATAGCTCTGCTGTACTCTGTTAGCTCTGCTGTACTGTGTTAGCTCTGCTGTACTGTGATAGCTCTACTGTACTGTGATAGCTCTACTGTACTGTGATAGCTCTGCTGTACTGTGTAGCTTTGCTGTACTGTGTAGCTTTGCTGTACTGTGTTAGCTCTGCTGTACTGTATTAGCTCTGACCTAACTACAGAGCTGTGTTTGATTTTGAGACCTGACTATAACTTATTACTTGGTTCACACTGGTAATGCCTCCTTTCATTTAAAATAGGGTCTGGAGGCAGATTCTCAGGAAAATGTGTGTCCGAACCATAGATATTAACATTTCATTTACAAGAAATACATGGATTTCTCTGGAATAAGACATTGGATTGCACATCATTTCATCATCAGTTATCATTTTAATCAACTATGCCTATACAGAAGGCTTAGGAGGGTTGATCCTACTGATTAGATTCTCTTTAAGTATTCTTAGGATAATTCAGGTATAGCATAGCTGAGGTATCCGTTGCACACAACATGCACGCATTTTGACCATAAATTCATGTTGATTAATGATTTATAGAAAATGTACACAGATCTCTTTAGGTCACCACCTTCCTAAACAAAATAGAAATTAAGAAGCAATAGGCTTTCCCGCTCGGAGATAAAAGCTTTACCTTCTAGAACTTCCTTGATTGATCATTTGGCTTTACAATGTCATTTTCTGTTCTTGGTTGTAAGGAATAAATTGTCATGATTGCAGTATGGAAACAATTAGATGAAAGTCCAATTTTCTGAAGAAATAAACATTGTGTCTCGTGTTTTCAAACTCATTTATAAGAGGAACGTGTACAAACAGGTTTGCACTTTTTTTCACAACCATTTTTAGTCATTCGTTCTTTAAATGAAGCCTATAGTGACATAGAGGGCAAAGTCAGTGGCACAGAACACACGTGGCACACGGCAAAAACAGCAAAAAATGACTCTCTGGATGACATCACAATCCAGATTCATGGGACAGAATGACCTAATCTGTTTTTATGTTCTTCACTCCCATCTATTCTTTATAAGTGATGACTACTTCTATCCAACGGTTTCTTTTTTACTTATTTGCTAACTTTACTGTGATTAATGGAAGGGGGAAATTAACCTGGGGCCCTATTTTCAATGGACCTTTTAACCATTGCAAAGTTAAACTCTACGATACATACACCCTTGGATAATTGATTTATAATGTATTAAAATGTATTCTTTACATCATTAAAAGCGTTGTCCAGGATTTTCACAAAAGTCTGTAGTCACTCTATGTGACTGCAGACTTGTAAATTCTCTCATCTTATTGATGATACTGAGTGGTCATGTGCACGCAAGTCTGACATATGCATACCCCGGCCACATGCCGACTAGATGTGTGTGACGTTGCTCAATTCCCTTATACTGACATAGCATGACTGCGGACTTTCGTGGAAAAGCCTGGACAACCCCTTTACATAGCTAAGGTGAAGCTATCATCAGAAACTGACCTATTGTCTAAATATGTTTTTGTATTACATGTTATTTATAAAAAATGTTGCAATGTTTTTGTTGTTTTTTATATCATGAATTTTATTAAAAAAACCCAAAACCCTAAATTAGAAATCTTCTAAACTGGCCACTGAGCCTTTTTAAGATTCATACTTCTTGTCCTTTGAGGAAGAGTTTTCAGCAAGGCTCTTTATCATCAAAGGCAGGATGACGATAATAGGTAACACTTCTGTACACAGTTAATGGCATAGGATCCACCAATCACAAAATGGGACATCTTAGCTGACTTAAGGCCACTTCACACATAACGAGATCGTACAACGAGATCGTTACTACGTCACAGTTTCTGTGACGCAAGAACGACTTCAATTGCGATCTCGTCATGTTTGACACGTACCAACGATTCACCCCCTGCTGCGAAATCGCTGATCGATGCCGAACAGCTTGGGCCATTTTTGGCTCGTTGGAGTCCTGCTGGGCTGCATGAATCTGTATGTTTGACACCCTATTTACGATTTCGTTGACGACCTAGATGAGATGCACGAAGGCGTGTTGTTGCGTCCCCGTTTCCACGCCCCTTCTGCGCCCATTGGTTGGCGCTGAGAACAATAGTGTTTAGTTACGTCGCCATTGGGATTGGAATCGTTAACATAGTAGCTGTGTGACAGGGTCCTTATCAATCAGAGCGGAGGGGGTGGAAAAGGCGACGCCCGCCCGGCCGCCCAATCAGAACGCAGTATTGGCCGCCAAAGAAAGCGGAGGAGGGTATGGAAAAGGCGACGCAAATGCACGCCTACGTGACTCACTGCATAATGGGATTGGAATCGTTAACATAGTAGCTGTGTGACAGGGTCCTTATCAATCAGGGCGGAGGGGGTGGAAAAGGCGACGCCCGCCCGGCCGCCCAATCAGAACGCAGTATTGGCCGCCAATGAAAGCGGAAAAGGCGACACAAATGCACGCCTACGTGACTCACTGCATTTTACTACGCCCCTAATGGGATTGGAATCGTTAACATAGTAGCTGTGTGACAGGGTCCCAGCGATTTCAAAGATCGTTATACGGGACGCATGCTCGTTCATAAACTCGTTATGTGTGACACCCAACATGCGATTTCAACAACGACTCATAAACGATCCAGAAAGTGTGACGTAGTAGCGATCTCGTTCACGATCTCGTTATGTGTGACTGGACCTTTACTCTCCCTCAATTTACATGATCTTATAACTAGAGATGAGGGAATCTTTGGAGGTTCGGTTCACTGCCAGTAAACGAGCCTAGCTCTACAGCAGGGGTGGGGAACCTCCGGCCTGTGGGCCGTATGCGGCCCGCAATGACCTTTTCTGTGGCCCCCGGGGCACTGGAGCAGATTCCCGGTGGCTGTGGTGCTCGGGCAGCCGCTCATCTTGTCTATTGCCTGCAGACAGCACTGGGGGTGGGACTTCCTCCCTCTTGCTCCTGCATGCTCCCTGTGAGATTGCAGTTAGAATCAGAGTGATGGGGGAGGGGCCTGCACGGGATATAGAAGGCTGTATAGTGCCGTGCATTCTACCTCTCACACTCCCATTCTGTGCTCGGCTGTTCATGGCTAGCAGGTCTTTTCTTGGAGAGAAAAGACGAGAATGAAGCCAGCCCTTGAGCTGAGCTGCTGCATCCATCACTTGTGCTGCACCTGATCTTACAGGGCAACTAAGCAGCAGGTACTTATATCTGCGCTAAGTGTGTTTATATCTAATATATACCACCATATATCAAATGTATTTGTCACTTAAGTGTCCAGCGTCTGTTGTGTATACGACATGTGCGTGTGCTGTGTATACGGCGTGTGTGCTGTGTATGTGCTGTGTATACAGCGTGTGTGCTGTGTATGTGCTGTGTATACAGCGTGTGTGCTGTGTATGTGCTGTGTATACAGCGTGTGTGCTGTGTATGTGCTGTGTATACGGCATGTGTGCTGTGTATGTGCTGTGTATACAGCGTGTGTGCTGTGTATGTGCTGTGTATACAGCGTGTGTGCTGTGTATGTGCTGTGTATACAGCGTGTGTGCTGTGTATGTGCTGTGTATACGGCGTGTGTGCTGTGTATGTGCTGTGTATACGGCGTGTGTGCTGTGTATGTGCTGTGTATACGGCGTGTGTGCTGTGTATGTGCTGTGTATACGGCGTGTGTGCTGTGTATGTGCTGTGTATACGGCGTGTGTGCTGTGTATGTGCTGTGTATACGGTGTGTGTGCTGTGTATACGGCGTGTGTGCTGTGTATGTGCTGTGTATACGGCGTGTGTGCTGTGTATGTGCTGTGTATACAGCGTGTGTGCTGTGTATGTGCTGTGTATACGGCGTGTGTGCGCTGTGTATACGGCGTGTGTGTGTGCTGTGTATACGGCGTGTGTGCTGTGTATGTGCTGTGTATACGGCGTGTGTGCTGTGTATGTGCTGTGTATACGGCGTGTGTGCTGTGTATGTGCTGTGTATACAGCGTGTGTGCTGTGTATGTGCTGTGTATACGGCGTGTGTGCTGTGTGTGTGCTGTGTATACGGCGTGTGTGCGCTGTGTATACAGCGTGTGTGTGTGCTGTGTGTGTGCTGTGTATACGGCGTGTGTGCTGTGTGTGCGCTGTGTATACGGCGTGTGTGCTGTGTGTGCGCTGTGTATACGGCGTGTGTGCTGTGTATGTGCTGTGTATACAGCGTGTGTGCTGTGTATGTGCTGT
This sequence comes from Anomaloglossus baeobatrachus, assembly GCF_048569485.1. Lineage (NCBI taxonomy): Eukaryota > Metazoa > Chordata > Amphibia > Anura > Aromobatidae > Anomaloglossus > Anomaloglossus baeobatrachus. Next base: position 807,649,917 of record NC_134353.1, on the reverse strand, counting down.
GTATACGGCGTGTGTGCTGTGTATGTGCTGTGTATACGGCGTGTGTGCTGTGTATGTGCTGTGTATACGGCGTGTGTGCTGTGTATGTGCTGTGTATACAGCGTGTGTGCTGTGTATGTGCTGTGTATACGGCGTGTGTGCTGTGTATGTGCTGTGTATACGGCGTGTGTGCGCTGTGTATACGGCGTGTGTGTGTGCTGTGTATACGGCGTGTGTGCTGTGTATGTGCTGTGTATACGGCGTGTGTGCTGTGTATGTGCTGTGTATACGGCGTGTGTGCTGTGTATGTGAGGTGTATACAGCGTGTGTGCTGTGTATGTGCTGTGTATACGGCATGTGTGCTGTGTGTGTGCTGTGTATACGGCGTGTGTGCGCTTTCTATACGGCGTGTGTGTGTGCTGTGTGTGCGCTGTGTATACGGCGTGTGTGCTGTGTATACGGCGTGTGTGCTGTGTATACGGCGTGTGTGCTGTGTATGTGCTGTGTATACGGTGTGTGTGCTGTGTATGTGCTGTGTATACGGCGTGTGTGCTGTGTATGTGCTGTGTATACGGCGAGTGTGCTGTGTATGTGCTGTGTATACAGCGTGTGTGCTGTGTATGTGCTGTGTGTGTGCTGTGTATACGGCGTGTGTGCGCTGTGTATACAGTGTGTGTGTGTGCTGTGTATACGGTGTGTGTGCTGTGTGTGCGCTGTGTATACGGCGTGTGTGCTGTGTATAGGGCATGTGTGCTGTGTATGTGCTGTGTATACGGCGTGTGTGCTGTGTATACGGCGTGTGTGCGCTGTGTATACGGCGTGTGTGTGCTGTGTATACGGCGTGTGCGCTGTGTATACGGCGTATGTGCTGTGTATACGGCGTGTGTGCTGTGTATACGGCGTGTGTGAGCTGTGTGTGTGCTGTGTATACGGCGTGTGTGTGTGCTGTGTATACGGCGTGTGTGCTGTGTATGTGCTGTGTATACGGCATGTGTGCTGTGTATGTGCTGTGTATACGGCGTGTGTGCTGTGTATGTGAGGTGTATACAGCGTGTGTGCTGTGTATGTGCTGTGTATACGGCATGTGTGCTGTGTGTGTGCTGTGTATACGGCGTGTGTGCGCTTTCTATACGGCGTGTGTGTGTGCTGTGTGTGCGCTGTGTATACGGCGTGTGTGCTGTGTATACGGCGTGTGTGCTGTGTGTGTTCTGTGTATACGGCGTGTGTGCTGTGTATACGGCGTGTGTGCTGTGTATGTGCTGTGTATACGGCGTGTGTGCTGTGTATGTGCTGTGTATACGGCGTGTGTGCTGTGTATGTGCTGTGTATACGGCGTGTGTGCTGTGTGTGTGCTGTGTATACGGCGTGTGTGTGCGCTGTGTATACAGTGTGTGTGTGTGCTGTGTGTGTGCTGTGTATACGGCGTGTGTGCTGTGTGTGCGCTGTGTATACGGCGTGTGTGCTGTGTATAGGGCATGTGTTCTGTGTATGTGCTGTGTATACGGCGTGTGTGCTGTGTGTGTGCTGTGTATACGGCGTGTGTGCGCTGTGTATACAGCGTGTGTGTGCTGTGTATACGGCGTGTGCGCTGTGTATACGGCGTATGTGCTGTGTATACGGCGTGTGCTGTGTATACGGCGTGTGTGAGCTGTGTGTGTGCTGTGTATACGGCGTGTGTGTGTGCTGTGTTTGGCAATGATAAAGTTTCATATTGTAAGGTTTATTGGTATATCTAATTCCTGGTGTGCACATGTTTACATGCAGAACTTTTTGGCTTGTTGAGTGCTGTATATGGCTTATGTGTGTGCGGTATACGGCATGCGAGTGTTGTGTGCAGTATACAGTATCTCCTGTGCATGTGTACTATATATGGCCAGTGTGTGTCATGGGTAGTGTACAATATGACAACTGTGTCAAGGCTGTGTGCAGTATACGGGCAGTGTGTCAGAGCGGTGTGTGTATGTACAGTGTCTCCTGTGTGATATATATGATTTACCAATCTGCGCTTCAAACAAAGACAAACCTGGAAAAGCAGTTGTGAGACGCAAACATCACAGCGCACCAAAGAGAATCAGCTCTGGCCGCCACAGTAGGGGTATAGGGGAGAGTTAAT
>NC_134353.1:807580325-807642825 GCF_048569485.1 Anomaloglossus baeobatrachus | reverse complement strand
TGTTTGCTTAGCTATTGTTTCTCCAGACCCTTCCAGTAACCATTGTATTGTAGTTGTGTATTGCTAATGTAATTACCTTAGTAGTCATTGTCTAGTCTGTGCATTCCAGACTACATGTATAACCTCAGTCTTTCTGTAGACATCATTTGGATGAACATTGTCCATGCAGCTTGAGATTCATCCAATGGGAGAGGCTATCTTGTCCAACAAATCGATGAGGACGCAGTGTGCCCAGAGGGAGAGCTGTGGCTATAAGAGAGGACTTCTTTAAGCCACCAGGTTGTTGTTGATGGATGCTGATGGATCCAGTCTAAGCTCTTAGGAGCTGACTAGAGGATCAGGATACCTTGTGGCTTCAATCTAGGGACTCTGGTTCTGATTGGAGAACATATCCACAGTCTAGGGATTTCGACTCCGGCTGCCAGGATTATATCATCAAACTAGAGACTACTTAAGGAGGAAACCCAGGTTGGGACAATTTGGTTACCTGGTACAGACTTTGGAGACCTCACACAGCTTCCTAAATCTGGCGCTATTCCTTTCTCGGTGGGTGCCCTCCGAAAGCGGGGCGCTGCTGGATTGAAGTAAGGGGCCCTGGAAGCTCTGAGGCATGGACATTCTAAATCCCTGGTGAGCCAGCGGAAGGGTGAAACTCTGTTGCCTGTTACATTTGTGTGTTTTGCTGATTATGTGTTATGTGCCGTTAATTGTTTGGGGATCCAATAAAGTCTAATTATTGTGGTTCCCTCACCCTGTGTTGTCTGAGTAGTGTTCCGCAAACGGTTAAGGAGGCCGGCGTTCAGTTGGGATGAGAGCTGAGCCACGCTGTCTTTCTAAAGTCGGCTGGTTCAGTGGACGAGAGCACCCACTGAGCTCCGTGTCTCCACAATTGGTGGCAGCAGTGGGATACTACTCAGCCTTGTTTACCCAGGGGAGCTGCAGCGGACTGGTGTTCGTGGACACCGTCCAGGGCTCAACAACCAGGGAGGCACATAAGCATACTCAGCAGGCCATAGGGGAGGCATTCAGGTTTCGGACGCTGCCATGTCCATCCCCACCAGCTCAGCCATGGGACAAGGACAAGAGAGGAGTTACGACCACTGCAGTAAATGGATGCTACAGGATCTGTGCCAGAGGCGAAAGATTGTCTACTGGAACGCTGAGACTCGGTTGGACTTGATCCAGAAATTAGTCCGTTGGGATGCCCAGAATGATGCAGAGGACGATGAGGATCCCGCCGATATTGACCCAGAGGATTTAAACTATGTGCCACATCATGGATCTAGTGACAATCGGGAATCAACTTTGTCCAAAATGGCCCAAGCCACAGCGTTGTTGGATGCATTGGGGCCTAGATCCTCAAGAGAAGAGAGGGCTTGGGTTCTGGAATATGTTCTAGCACCAGCCGCTCGATAAGGATGGTCCCTCTACCCAGCAGAAGCTGCACCAAAACAAAGGACTACAAACAGGGCCGGTGACTTGCCCAATCTATGGTGCTGTTATACATGTGGGCGCCATGGACATATAAAGATTGTCTGCGAAACCGAGGCCGCATGCTTGGAGCCCATCTGCCAGCTCAGCCGGTCAAGAGCCAGGGACTACAAGACACTGGTTTCTCCATTACCCTGGTAATCCCAGTTATTGTTTCCCCAGAAGACCCTTTACCAGATTCCCAATTATCCATCTCACTGGCTGAGGGCCAGCGCTCAGACGTCCCTCTGGCATGTGTGCAGTTGGACCTAAGGACCGACCAGGGAGAGGTCGAGGTGGAGCTTGTGGATAGCCTCCCCACACCAGGTATTTTGGGGACCAACCAGGAAGTGATCGATGTGGGGATTGTGAACAGCCTCCCCATACCGGTCATTGTGGAGACTGACCAGAGCAAGGCTGATGTGGAGCTTATGAACATCATCCCCACCCCTGGTATTTTGGGAACTAACCAGGAAGCGATCGATGTGGGACTTGTGAACAGTCTCCTTATACCTGTCATTGTGGAGACTGACCAGAGCAAGGCTGATGTGGAGCTTATGGACACCGTCCCCACACCAGTTACTTTGGGGTCTGACCAGGAAGAGGTCCATATGGAGTTTATAGACAGCCTCCCCACACCTGTTGTTTCGGGGACTAGCCAGGAGGAAGTTGAAGTGGGGTTCATAGATGGCCCCACCAAGCCTGTTGTTTTGGATACCACTCAGAGGGAAGTGAAAGTGGGGCTTGGGGATTACCTGCTCACACCAGTCATTTTGGAGAATGACCTAGGACAAGGACTATCCAGTCAGTTTGAAGCAGCCATCACCCACTTCCAAGCCAAGCAGGACCCTGATGTGGATCTTTCTAACATCTTTTCCAAGGATCATCATTCCCAGTCTCCAGCATCCACTTCTGAGCCAAAAACCATGAGTAAGCCTAACCACACTGTGGCTATTGTCTGGGGGAAGATTGATAATAAGAAATGTATGCAAGCCCAACTCATGGACCCCACCTTAGTGCTTGTCCGCAATATGGCTGCTCAACTTGGGGGAGGTAATCAGGGGTAGGTGTATAGATGCGAGCCTCTGTTGCTGACCTCACCATTAAAAAGGACAATGCCGTCAAGAGGAGAAGGATGATCGGAAGCCTATCATGTCTGGCTAATATTAAGAAGAGGGAGGAATGTGACGACATGGACACCCAATACCTGCTACAGACTTTGCAGACCTCACACAGCTATCTAAATCTGGCGCTATTCCTTTCTCGGTGGGTGCCCGCCGAAAGCGGGGTGCTGCTGGATTGGAGTAAGTGGCCCTGGAAACTCTGAGGCATGGACATTCTAAATCCCTGGTGAGCCAGCGGAAGGGTGAGACTCTGTTGCCTGTTAAATTTGTGTGTTTTGCTGGTTATGTGCCGTTAATTGTTTGGGGATCCAATAAAGTCTAATTATTGTGGTTCCCTCACCCTGTGTTGTCTGAGTAGTGTTTCGCCCACGGTTAAGAAGGCCGGCGTTCAGTTGGGATGAGCCCTGAGCCACGCTCTTTCTAAAGTCGGCTGTTTCAGTGGACGAGAGCACCCACTGAGCTCCATGTCTCCACAAAAATCACCTTTAAACCACTGGGCCACCAGCACCACAATGAGTTTACCACCCCTACAACCCTAAGGCTATGTTATTATTATTATTGCGCCATTTATTCCAAGGCACTTTACAAGTGAAAAGTGAAAACATAAAAACAAGTACAACAATCATTAACAATACAAAACAGACTGGTATAGGAGGAGAGAGGATCCTGCCCGCAAGGGCTCACAGTCTACAGGGAATGGGTGAGGGTACAATAGGTGAGGACAGAGCTGGTTGCGCAGTGGTGTACTGGACTGAGGGTTATTGTAGGTTTGTTGGAAGAGATGGGTCTTCGGGTTCCTCTTGAAGCTTTCCACGGTAGGAGAGAGTCTGATATGCTGGGGTAGAGTGTTCCAGACTATGAGGGAGGCACAAGAGAAATCATGTATGCGATTGTGGGAAGGGAAGATAAGGGAGGAGTAGAGAAGGAGATCTTGTAAACATCGGAGGTTGTGTGCAGGTAGGTACCGGGAGACTAGGTCACAGATGTAAGGAGGAGACAGGTTGTGGATGGCTTTCTGTCATGGTTAATGTTTTGAACTAGAGTCTTTGGGCAATGGGAAGCCTTGAAGGGATTGGCATAGTGGCGAGGCTGAGGAATATCGAGGGGAGAGGTGGATTAAGCGTACCGCAGAATTTAGGATAGATTGGAGGGGTGCAAGAGGGTTGAAAGGAAGGCCACAGAGCAGGAGGATGCAGTAGTCAAGGCAGGAGATGATGAGGGCATATACTAATGTTTTTGCTGATTCTTGGTTAAGGAAAGTTCGGATCCGGGAAATATTTTTGAGTTGTAGTCGGCATGAGGTGAAGAGGGTTTGGATGTGCGGCTTAAAGGATAGCACAGAGTCGAGGATTACTCTAAGGCAATGAGCTTGTGAGACTGTTGAGAGTGAGCAGCCATCTACATTGATGGATAGGCTTGTTGGAAGAGTTGAGTGAGGAGGAGGAAAGACAAACAAGTAGTGTTTTTTTTTAATACAAATTAAAAACTGCTTTTTACCTGGAAAAGCTAAGAGATTTCAGAAATATGGATATGTTAATTTTTTTCTTCACTGAATTGAAAACGGCAACATTTTGCAGCATTTATTTGCAATATAAATATAGAATTTTCACAGAGATTTTGATTAATAAAATTAACTTTATTAAACATTAATTGTATACAAAGCACACATGTAATCCATATCCGTACGATTTTGTGGCTGCAGAAAAAACCCGCAGCAAAAAAGCTGAGTGTGAACATACCCTAATTGTTTTTCTTCTGATCACATATACTCACCATTATTAAGATACTTATTGAAAACCACAGGGTTAAAAGGTGTAATATTCTGCAATCTATACCATTATGTCCAATATATAACAGCAAAGAGCCCAAACCATTGTAATCGGGCTACAGAGAAGGTATCGAGTGCCGCAGCTTCGTGACAACTTTCAGGTGTAGTATTATATATGAATGAAAACTAATTCATTATGTGAGAAGCCATTCACTGCCACAAGAGCCTGAATGAAGCCAGGTGCTTAATGCTTGTGTAAAATGGATTATGATATATTTTTAAGGATTTCTTCTCCTGAAAATGTCAGTATTCTGAATACGACACTCTACATGTGAATCATGTTCTCAGAGTTCAAAATACCTCAGCTCATTGTATGCGCGGTTAATTGAGCTTTCACTACACAATTCATTTCAACAGCTTCCCACAACGTCTAATTTCTTCTGATTGATAACTCATAAAAGTGGGAGAACATGAAAGAAATGAAGATTTTCTACTTGGTGAGGAATATCTAAAAAGCCATATTGCATGACTGCAGTGTCATTTGTACCTTATTAATACTATATACGACTTTCCATTCATTTTGTTTTTAATCATTTATGAACAAACTATTAGTAGAGATGAGAGAATCTTTTGAAATCTGAAGCCACCGACTTCTCCAAAATTCCCTACAAGATTTGATTTGCAGCGAATAAATATGCTTCAATCTCAATACTTGAAAGCTAGTAATTGCTCAGAAAATACATGTAGGGGAGAGGAGAGAGAGAGAGAAGACCCCAGTGACCATAAGAGCTTGCACTCTAAAGAAAAAAAGAGACACAACCCCACGTATCATAAGAGCTTACACTCTATAGGAGAGAGAGAAGACCCTGCTGACCATAAGCGCTTATACTCTACAGGAGAGAGATGACCCCACTGACCATAAGAGCTTGCACTCTACAGGAGGGAGAGAAGCGCCCACTGACCATAAGAGCTTACACTCTACAGGAGAGAGATGACCCCACTGACCATAAGAGCTTACACTCTACAGGAGGGAGAGAAGCGCCCACTGACCATAAGAGCTTACACTCTACAGGAGAGAGATGACCCCATTGACCATAAGAGCTTACACTCTACAGGAGAGAGATGACCCCACTCACCATAAGAGCTTACACTCTACAGGAGAGAGAGAAGACCCTATTGACCATAAAACCTTACAATCTACAGGAGATAGAGAAGACCTCATTTACCATAAAAGCTTAAACTCTAAAGAAAAGAGAGAGAGGACCCCACTGATCATAAGAGCTTACACTCTACAGGAGAGAAAGAAGACCCCACTGATCGAGAGAGAGAAAACCCCACTGACCATAAGAGCTTACAGGAAATTTTACTTGAACTCGATCCTCCATCAATCCACTCATCTTTAATTTTTATGTTGATTTAAAAAAAGCAAGAATCCTAAAAGGGGTTATATGATATCCAAAACTCACTTTTAATAAACCGATTATAACATTTTGTTGCTAGAAGGGTTGGGGACCTCTCAAAAGGGAACCTGACAGCTGACATATGCTGCCCAACCTGTGCCACTGGCTGTACAATCGCAGCCAAGTATGTTTCACTCAAACTCTGCGGGGACCGAGCCATGCACTAGTCATACAGGTGCGTCCCCAGCAGCTTCTCCCCACCAGTTTACAGTCACTGACAGGTCTCTGCCTATGGGTGGGGAGAAGCCACCGTGGACCCGCCTGTCCAACTAGTCTACCATGTGGTTCAGTCCCGGTGGCTATTAAAGTAGACATTTATCTGAATCAATGCATCTTTTCAGAATAAAACATCCCTGGTTGGGATCATACCGCTAGTGACTGATACATGCGGCCCATGGTTTGAGCAGCATGCATCAGCGGAAAGGTTTCCTTTAAGTCTCTACATAGATTAGCAGAAATAGATGACCTTTTGCTGCAGATTTGGTGGACATTAATCTAATATACTGCATGTGGTCAGCTTTATTTTCCGTTTTCCCACCATATTAGTCAGTGTGTGCCCCTATGATCAAATTCAAATCTAGGACTGTAGAGCTGCAAGTCAAGTGTGTTGGCAATCCAATCTTACTAAGTTGGCTACTTTTCGGTTTTGTATACACTTTCCTATACAGGTTCTTGAATGAATAATGACAACTACTGCCCAGGATCTGAGCATACAGGCCTGCTGTCCCTGCACACTCAATGTATGCTCAAGGGTGGGTTTCCTGTGTGGACCACATTCAGATTGATCTACTCCTATTGATTGAATTTGTGTTAAAGGGAACCTGTCATCAGAAATTTTGCTTTAAACCTAAAAGTTTCCCCCTCTGCAGCTCCTGGGCTGCATTCTAGCAAGGTTCCTGTACTTTTTGTGGCCCCTTTTAAACCAAATTAAATACTTTATAAACTTGTACCTTTTGCTATGTAAATTTTGTAAATCGTCCATGGGGGCGGGCTCTCTGGTGACCGTTGCTGTTCCTCCAGCAGATTTACGCCGCTCCCCAACGCTGAATTTCATATCTCAGGACGCCGCCCCTGGGCGCCCGTTGTCCCGCGCATGCGCTGTGCGACTGTAGCGGGACTGTGCACTGTGTGCACGTGTGACCGCTGGTGGTGTTTTGCGCAGGCACGAGGTTATGGGCAGCGCTGTGAGTGTCATCAGCAAGTGCCGCCCATAGCCTCGTGACCGCACTTGCTGGCCGGATGACCCGACGTCACCTCTTTCCCATCTTGCCCTGCTGCAAGGTAAGATGGGAAGGAGGTGACGTCAGGTCATTTGGCTGGCGAGCGCTTGCGCAGAACACTGGAGGCAGTGGGGGAAAGCGCGTCCACGAGTTTATGGGCGGGCACTTGCGATGCAATCACAGCGCCGCCCATAATCTCGTGCTTGTGACACACGTCACCAGCGATCCTGGCGTGGGTGGCACCTCGGGCGCAGTGGGCGGCGTCCTGATGGGTGAAATGGAGCGTGGGGGGGCGGCATCAATGTTCTGGAGGAACAGCAATGGTCACCAGAGAGCCCGCCCCCATGGACGATTTACAAAAATTTACATAGCAAAAGGTACAAGTTTATAAAGTATTTAATTTGGTTTAAAAGGGGCCACAAAAAGTACAGGAACCTTGCTAGAATGCAGCCCAGGAGCTGCAGAGGGGGAAACTTTTAGGTTTCAAGCAAAATTTCTGATGACAGGTTTCCTTTAAGGATTCACATTTCTATACAATATCACAAAATGCCAGCAAAACCCTTAAAAAGCTGCAAACCACATCACAACCACTGGGTGGTGACACAGACATATATTTACTCACAGACATGTATAGATGTTTCATGACAGAGTATCATAAAGTAAAGTCAGGATGTCGGCAGAGGCAGGTCTTTATTGCTTTAGGGATATAGTTAATCCGTCCACATTAAAACTCAAACCATTTTCGGATTTGTGACACCGATATAGGCTACCTTTCCACCTATTTTTCTCATATCAACAGATATCACATTTTTTTTACGGATGTTATGGGACGGAGGGAGGTATGCCGCCCTTCGGCATTTGAGACACTCTGCTCAGGCCGGACCTCAACCAGGGGGCTAATCTCAGCCATTTATACAATATTGGTGGCAGGAAATCCCTCAGACACAGTGAAACATACATATATGAAGAGATGGGAGAGCTGGGTGGGGAGACCTCTGTCGGAAGCACTCTGGTCAGTCATTTGGGCGAGGACATTTCGGTCCTCAATTAGCACTCTCTACAAGGAGAACCAAGTTAAAGTCCTTATGACATGGTACCATACCCCGGAGCTTTTGCATAAGTTTAACCGTGCTTGCCCAGATGTCTGTTGGAGATGTGGGCTCAGCATCCTTATATCATATATTCTGGACATGCCCAGCCATAGAAGGTTTCTGGGAGGAGGTGGAAATCCTGATAGATAGATTGGTGGGTAAAAATGTGAGTAGAGACCCGGTGGTATACCTGCTGAATGCCCTCCCATCGTTTCTAAGTAAACCTGAGATAAAGTTACTGCTTCATATCCTCACAGCTGCCAAGTGCTTAACTTCATTGTTCTGGAAAAGAGTGGCACCTCCGTCTGTCTTAGATTTTTATGCTCGGATAACAGATGTTAGAAATATGGAAAGACTAACGGCCCAGCTTCATAACACAATGGATGGGTTTATAACGACTTGGTCTTTATGGGACGCTTTTGTGGACTCATACCAGATATAGGACAGAGAAGGCCTTTACTGTAATAGATGTTTTTGTTTTATGCATTAAAGGGATCCGAGAATGTACTATTGAGCCCTTCAGACCGGGCCCTGACCTCTCTTCTCTCTCACTGTTATGTGTGATAAGAAACTGCTTACCTTCCACTTACAATGTATAATAGGCATATCAGAGGGTATGTGAATGCATACTTGGGAAATGTTTTTTTGATACCTGTATCTGTGTTCTCACTCTTGGTTGTAAAACTTGTTGAAAAATCTTTTCACAATAAAAAGTTGAAGAAAAAAAAAAAAAGTCAGGATGTCAAGTCAAGAGAAAAGAGAGTACACACACGTAGGTAAAATTTTGGACTGGTTGACCAATCCCATTATCTGGAGTAGGGGTATCTTTCCTGTAGGTAGCCATAAATCAATAATATCAATCAAGGGTTAAATCAATAATAGCTGGCGTGCTCACCGCTTACTACAGCACTGCTGCCAGGCCAGAAGCAGTGAAATCACTGACCACCAGGTATCTGACTGCAGCAAATTAGTGGACTCAATGATAAAGTTCCCAGCGTTTGGTGACGTAACCACTCGTGGCCTGGTAGAGACTGTCCGAGCGTAGTAGTGCTGGAGTAAGGAGCGTTGTACTGGGGTGAGAACGCTATATTTTATTGTTTTAATCACATGAAAACAATGAAAATACATTTACCAGCTGAGAGGAGGACCCCTTCAAGCTTTATAGAAAACAGAAAATACTTTGAACAGGTCTGTCTAATGAGCGGATCCCTTTAATAAGCAGATTGTAAATTAGAACAGCTTGGACTCATATGTTTCATGATTATTAAACCCATACCCATCCTTTATTTATCATGCCGTGTTCAATCAAAGAAAATGATTAAGTTCCACAACATTATTGCAGCTTTCCATGTAATTTTCCTACACAGGCACACATGTAAGCGCGTGTGCAGATATACCATCTGTACCAGATTATATTAAAGGCAATAGCCTCCGGCTCCAGGCAACAAAAAGACTCAGATCTGACCATTTCACCCTCACTGATGAAATATTCACAGGAACAGATGAAGTCAGCTAAAAATCTTCTTCCTGCTTTATTGCAATCACTTGATCAATGAGGCTTGTTGCGCATAAGAAATGTTGTTTTATAATACTGTAAATTACCAAAAGCGGAGCTTGTATCCCGGGCTCTCAGCGGGCGATCACCATGGCTTGCTTTGGCACTCGGCCCATGGATGCTGAAAGGAATTGCTCAGTGTAATATAAATAGAGCAAAAATATATAATAACTAATTAATTACTATTCTAAATTCACGTCTACGCTTGCTGCCAGTGAATGACATATTCTTGTTTACACTCAAACTACACACTTATCCCGGCTTAAGGCTTGTTCACACGATGCATTTTTGTCACGGCTTTTCCGCTGCAAAAAAAGTCACGTTTTATTGTCCTAGCAAAGTGAATGAGATTTTGGAAATCTCATGCACATGATGCTTATTTTTTCCTTGCAGACTTGAAGAAGTTTCATACCTGCAGCTTGTCAATTCTTTCTGTGTTTTTACAGCATTTGATATACACTCAAATTAATGGGGAAAAAAATACATATAAAAATTGCACGGAAAAATGTGTCCATTTTGTGCAGCATGTTTCCTTCCAAGAGACATGGTTTTGGTGAAGTAATGTCTACTGCTAACACAATGTATCCTTAAAGGGATTATCCACTACTTTAACGTTGATGGCTTATACTTATGGTCATGTCACACACAACGACAGCGACAACGACGTCGCTGCTAAGTCACCATTTTCTGTGACGTAGCAGCGACCTTGCTAGCAATGTCGCTGTGTGTGACATCCAGCAACAACCTGGCCCCTGCTGTGAGGTCGCTGGTTATTGCTGAATGTCCTGGACCAATTTTTGGTCGTTGCTCTCCCGCTGTGAAGCACACATCGCTGTGTGTGACAGCGAGAGAGCAACAACTAAATGTGCAGGGAGCAGGGAGATGGCTTCTGCAGACGCTGAAAAGGCTTGGTTACCCGATATTTACCTTGGTTTCCAGCGTCCAAAGCTTCTTGAAGCCGGCTCCCTGCTAAATGCACACGTAGCCAAGGTACACATCGGGTAACTATAAGCAAAGCGGTTTGCTTATTAACCCGATGTGTACTCTGGCTACGAGTGCAGGGAGCCAGCGCTAAGCAGTGTGCGCTGGTAACCAAGGTAAATATCGGGTAACCAAGCGAAGCACTTTGCTTGGTTACCCGATATTTACCTTAGTTACCAAGCGCAGCATCGCTTCCACGCGTCGCTGCTGGCTGGGGGCTGGTTACTGGTCGCTGGTGAGATCTGCCTGTATGACAGCTCACCAGCGACCATGTAACGACGCAGCAGTGATGCTACTAAGGTCAGATCGTCGTCGTGATCGCTGCTGCATCGCTACGTGTGACCTAGGCTTTAGGATAGGTCACCAATGTCAGATCAACCGGGGTCCGACACTGCAAACCTCCAATCAGCTGCTCTCAGTGCCGAAGCTGCCGGTCTTCTCATAGTGGCCGCTGCCGGGTGCAGCACATTCATCTCCCATTCAAACCAATAAGAGGCAGATGTGCAGTACTTGCCCGGGGCAGCTCCAAAACTGAGCAATTCTGTTCTCCTACGGTCACCACCAGCACCAAGAACAGCTGAGTAGCGGGGATGGCGGGGTCAGACCCTAGCAGATCAGACATTGATGACCTCTCCTAAGGATAGGCCATCAGTGCTAAAGTAGTGGATAACCTCTGTAATGCATCTCAGATAACTGATGGTTTGTTACAGTGTATCAGGACAGATATTGTAAATACAAGAGAAGTACAGTTTACCTTCTTGGATTTTAGAGTGAAAATTTTTAGTATATTGATATACTGGAACTACAGATGAGCGAATCTTCCAAAATCAGAATTCATGAGATTTGCACTAATTCGGCTGGGAGATTTCATTTGCATCAAATTTATTTAATGACAATTGAAAGAGCCCCAATGCCATTGTCCAGACCCCATTGCATAATAAACAGAGAGCTGGGAAGGGGTTAAAAAAAATAATTAGTCTCCTTACCCCTCACCTGTCCTGCACCCTCTGGTCTGTTACCGCTGACTCCTAGGCCTCAGACACGTCCTAACCGTATAAGCCCCACATGTAACTGTTGTCTGATGACCACTGTGCCCGGTCAGGTGGTGTGTGCCGAGGTACACGGAACATTTTGTTATATTTTGGACTTCTCCGACCTTAGATAAAGTCCAATAAAATGTCAGCTGGCCAGTGATCATCTTGCTGGATTCAAACAAACCGATCAGCCAAAAAAAATTCTAATTCTGGCAAATCCAAATTTATTTTGTGAAATTCACATCAAAATCATTCACTCTGTAACAAAATGTCACAACAAAGTCAATACCCCTTTTTGGCTTAAATCTTCTTGATAAAAGACAGAATGTTTCCATTCATTAACAACCAGCAGAGATCTTGAAAATGGGAGGGAAAAGGTCTATAAGGCTATGTCCGCACTTTGCGTTTTCAGCTGCTTTTCTGCAGCGTTTTGAACTGCAGCGTTTCCATGCCAAAATGAATGCGTTTTGATTTTCAAGCAAAGTCTATGGGGATTTCTTGTCCGCACTTTGCAGTTTAAAACGCTGCGTTTAATTTGCAGAATTTGTGGCAAAAACTGAGCGTTCAAAGAAGCAGCATGTCAATTGTTTTTGCCATTTGGGCTGCGTTTTGATAACATTGAAGTCAATGAGAAGTTGCAAAAAGCAAGCAACATCAAAATTCCAGCGTTTTACCTGCTTTTTAGCTGCTGAAAACATGCGTTTTGGACTACATAAACGCATGCTTTTCTGACATCAAAATAATGGAATTATATGTCCCTTTACACACACACATAGTCCGACAATTAAATTATTGAAAAATAATAATTTATTGATATTTTAGCCATATATAGTATAAAACCGCTATAATTATATTAAATATGACTTTTTTCGTTATGATTTAATAAATTATATTTGTTTTCTTCTTTTTCCCCTTTTTTCATAGTGTTTGTATGTTAAAACTTTATTTAGTACGGTCTTTGTAATCAAAACGCAACTGACTTTAAACAATGGAAAAGCAGGTAAAAAGCGCTAAAAACGCGGTAAATACGCACGCGTATTTATCACGTTTCTGTGATCAAAAGCAACTTTGACAAAAGCAATTTCTGCCAGAGGATGCGTTTTGAACTGCAACTACGACGACGCAAAGTGCGCACATAGCCTAAAAAACTGGAGCTTCCAATTCCAATGTGGTATTATGGAGAATCCTGGCACGATACAGTGGCCAGTGACAGGCAGCGTGCAGGCGATGAAAACACGTCCCATCGTATGGGCACAGCGGGTGGCGCCACATTAAAGCAAAGCAGCAACCCCTGGAATGGGAATGCCAGTGTGCGGCCGGCCATATCTGTACATCATCACTAACTACCGCAGCACTATTATGTCTTTTGCAGAAACGTTCCAGCAGTTCCATAAACCCGATACTATTCTGTTTTATGTCGGTAAGTGACTGGTATTATGTGCCGTCTTCTCCCAGGAAGAGACATGATGCTAATAATAATCATCATCTTGCAGATTAGGGTCTTTCACTATAAGAAATAATACCGTCATTGGATAGATTTCCCCTATAAAAAGCTTCTGTTCTGCATAATGTCGGCATTTCCCAATAGTGGGCGATATCATCGAGTGCATGGAAAGGTCTCGCTACGTGTTTATGTGTTTGTTTAGACTTTCCCGTACGAGTAATTTGTCCAGGGACTGCAAATCAGATCAATAGCTAAAAGTAAGCTGCAACTTGGCACTGTACAAACCTATTGACTGCAGCCTCATTTTTTACACAAATGCTCCTCAGTGCGGCCTAAACTATCTTGTACAATTTTCTAGCAGATGCTGCAATTAACGTCTTCAATTTCCTGCAGCTCATCACACACGAGCCTCCTGATTGTCGGAGTCTTTGTGATTTTTGCTTCCAGTGGTGGCAGAGGTTTCTCCATAGGTAAGCGGGGAGAAGAACGAATCAAGGAATTACATTAACATTAATCTCTCTCTGCACTTACTGCCTGATTTGTAGATTTCTCTACTGATTCACAAAGCACATGAATCATTTCTGAGTGCAAGATACACTGATATGAACTTACTAATGTTTATTAATGGCCTCTGTATAAGGACGCGATTCCGATCTACAAACAGCCTCTTACAACGATTCTTTAATATAGGTAGGACCTCACTTTTTCTGTAACATTGTTCCATATCCTCAGCTCTTTTTATACAGCCGCATAATAAAGTGATAACATTCTTACTAACTGTAGCTGCCACTAGAGGGAGATATGGAGGCTAAAGAAGATGGGCTAGTCATGGAGCTGAATGCGAGCTATTTAAAAGAGAACCTGTCAGGTCCTCCGTGCCCCCAGAACCACCAGGAGCTGTGTGTACCTATCTAAATTACCTACCTAACTGTCCTGTTATTGCATTGCATACAGGTACAGATCTTTAAAAAAAAGTATTTCTAAAGTCCATTTATCATATGCAAATGTCCCCCCTGACTATTTGATGGGGCGTTAGTTCCCCAGACTAGTGAGCCCACCTAGCATGTTATCACGCCCTTGTGAGCATGATAACATGACTTACAAGAGTCAGCATAATAGCCAGTGTTATACAAAGCTCGCAGATGCACGTGGCTTTGTTCCATCACATGATTCAACTCCTGAAGCCGGGGGGTGTATTAATGCCAGCTTCAGAGAGGTCCAAGGCGCATGACTGGAAGTCTTCAGTAGACTTCAGGTCATGTGCAGTGCACCTCTCTGAAGCTGAAAAATGTACACCTGGCTTCAAAGAGGCACATTACGTATGATTGGAAATCTTTCTTCAGAAGACTTCCAGTCATGCGCAGTACACCTCTGAAGCTGGACGTGTACACCCAGCTTCAGAGAGGCACATTGAGCAAGGTTGGAAATCTTCAGAAGACTTCCAGTCATGTGCAGTACACCTCTGAAGCTGGACGTGTACACCCGGCTTCAGAGAGGCACATTGAGCAAGGTTGGAAATCTTCAGAAGACTTCCAGTCATGTGCAGTACACCTCTGAAGCTGGACATGTACAGCTGGCTTCAGAGAGGCACATTGAGAATGTGTGGAAATCTTCAGAAGACTTCCGGTCATGTGCAGTGCACCTCTCTGAAGCTGAAAAATGTACACCTGCCATCAGAGAGGCACATTGCGCATGTGTGGAAATCTTCAAACTTCCAGTCATGCGCAGTACACCTCTGAAGCTGGATATGTACACTCAGCTTCAGAGAGGCACATTGTGCATGGTTGGAAATCTTCAGAAGACTTCCAGTCATGCGCAGTACACCTCTGAAGCTGGACGTGTACACCCGGCTTCAGAGAGGCACATTGCGAATGTGTGGAAATCTTCAGAAGACTTCCGATCATGTGCAGTGCACCTCTGAAGCTAGATGAGTACACTCAGCTTCAGAGAGGCACATTGCGAATGTGTGGAAATCTTCAGTAGACTTCCGATCATGTGCAGTGCACCTCTGAAGCTGGATGAGTACACTCAGCTTCAGAGAGGCACATTGCGCATGGTTGGAAATTTTCTGAAAAATTCCGGTCATGCGCAGTACACCTCTGTGCGGCCGGGACAAATACATCCGGCTTGCAAAAGCTGAATGATGTGAGGGAACAAAGCCATCCTGAACATGCCAAATTATAAAGTAACACAAACTTTTTGGCAACTGTATTGGTTACACCAAGTTGTTAATTTATTCCGGCTGTTCTAAGAGGGTGAACAGATGAACGGTACAGTGCAAAGTAAGAGTGTGGGCAGCAGTGTGGCTCAGTGTTTAGCACTTTTATTTTGCAGCACTGGGGTCCTGGGTTAAAATCCCACTAAGAACAACATCTGCAAAAGTGTATATGTTGTTTCCGGGAATTCTGGGTTCTCTGGTTGTCTCCTAAACTCCAAAGATGTACTGATTGGGAATATAGCTTGTAAGCTCCAATGGGGACAGTGAAGGGTAGTGCACACATTGCGTATTTTCTCCTTGTAGATGTGGTGCAGAAAATAATCTGCACCATGTCAATTCCTTCAGAGTTTTTGCCTGCGTTTTTCACCCATTAAATTCAAATTCAACTGAAAAACAAATGCAAAAGCAAGGAAAATGCACTTTTTTGCGCTATGTTTTTTCTGCCAGGAAATGCAGAAATAGTGCAGAAATGTCTGCAACCAAATACTCAGCGTGTGCAAATACCCCTACTGCATTTCAAGGGCAAAGAAAAGTCCAGTAGTAACTTCTGAGTTTGTTATTTTCAAATCGAGCTATAGAGATAATAAACGTGTTCCCATAAAATTCCTGTAAGTAAAGTCATTTCCAATGAAATGTGCCATTTGTTCTTTTAAGCACAAGGTGGAAACATAGTAGTCCACATGTGCATAACCTTTATGATTTACTGTGGATGTGGCACTGGTATTTTTTATCCTTACAGCTTTATTTATATGCTTCCTTATTCTACTTCACTATTAAATATACCTGTGCGTGATAGAATAGTAAAATCCCAAATAATGCCTTAGAGATACATAAAAGATTTCTAGAACTCATGGGAATTATATCAGACAGTGAAGAGAGAAGCACGGAATATATTCTGGTGGTTTCTACATTGAGATACAGTACATACTGATAAAAAAAGATGTACTCAGTACTATTCTATCATTCCCATAATGTGTTTTTCTTTTAATTTTACTTATATGAAAATGCATTGGAATCCCTATATATATATATATATATATATATATATATACACATATACACACGGTACCTGATTTCTATTAGTGTATTAATGGACACTAAGGGGTATTTTACACGTTGCAACATCGCTAGCATCGGCTAGCGATGCCGAACGCGATAGTACCCACCCCCGTCGCACATGCGATATGTGATGATTGCTGCCGTAGCGAACATTATCGCTATTGCAGCTTCACACGCACATACCTGGTCGGCGACGTCGCTGTGACTGCCAAACTATCCCTCCTTCAAGAGGGAGGTGCGTTCAGCGTCACAGCGACGTCACTAATCGGCCGGCCAATAGAAGAGGAGAGGCGGAGATGAGCGGGACATAACATCCCACCCACCTTCTCCCTTCCACATTGCCGTCGGGACGCAGGTAAGGAGATGTTTGTCGCTCCTGTGGGTATACACACAGCGATGTGTGCTGCCGCAGGAGCGACAAACAACATCGTACCTGCGGTCGACCCGACATTATGAAAATGAACGATGCTACACAGATCACTGCTTTTCGACGCTTTTGCGATCGTTTATCGGCGCATCTAGGATTTACACGTTGCAATGTCGTTACCGGTGCCGGATGTGCGTCACTAACGATGTGACCCCCACGATATTTCGGAAGCGATGTCGCAACGTGTAAAGCCCCCCTAAGAGTATAGAGGCTTTACTTTCAATCAGACTCACAGCTCATTCAGTGCAGTGCATCCTTGTGCACTCCAAGTACTAAGTGAATTTAAAACAAAAAATACTAAACAGCTCAAAAATTTGTTAATAACTCCTGAAAGTAAAGGTAATGGACAGATTTTCTTTTACAAAGTCAAATCTAAACTAAAAAAAAATAGTAAAGGAGAATATAAAGAATGCAATATATCTTATCAAAGAAATCTGCTGCCTTCCCCACTTATAGGATACTTCTTAAACTCACTATACACTTTGAAATAAAACAACTCAAATGCTTGTGGCTCAGACAATACAGACTGCCAGCTCACTATAGTGTCATTATACTCTATGGAGTGGGAAAGAGGAACAGAGTGAGGAAACAGACAGCGATAGACACAGAAACATCATACTGAGCTTTCTAACAAGTATTTTACCTCACTCCAATACTTTACACTACTCTGATCACTACTGCTCCAAGCATCTGTTGCTTCTCTGTGTGCACTAAAAAGGAAAGAAGAAAAGGAATTTTTCTCTGTATGCTGTGCTGTTCCTGGCAGAGATGATAGTATAAAGGTCAAACAGGATATGCACTTGCAGAATGCAGCTGGCCCCCAATGATATAGGTTGGGGCAAACACAGGTACAGAATACCGATGAGACAATCACTTTCAACCTACCATATCATGGAGGGGGTGGTTGCTGGTACTGAACATGCACACGGACAAGGTTTGCATAGGGCACCAGTCACACAGGTACCAAAGGTCAAACAGCAAATGCACTTGCAGGATGCATCCGTCCCCCTATGATATAATTGGGGCAAACACAGGTACAGAATACCGATGAGGCAATCACCTTCAACCTACCATATCATGGAGGTGGTCCTTGCTGGTATCATAGTATCTAGTATCCTCTCACCAGCTTAGAGAGGATTGAAAACTAGAGATAAAGCCTACAGAGGAGAAAATGCAGGATAAAAGTCTTATAACAGCCAATTATAGTGTTATTTGTCATGTACAACTATAGAAACTTATTCTTAAAAGTTACTTTCAAGTATAGTAAGTCATTAATGTTACTCCCATAGGATTACAAAAAATAAATGCCTAGAAAGATAATCTGATTAGACTCAACATGTCTGGAAAATATTCATTAAAAATGTTAAATTATTGCAGGCCTACTATACTGTACAGATTCCAGTAATGTAAAATGCCATGGTATGTAAAGCACCATGCAATTAATAATGATATGCTACAAAATACTGTAACTAAACTCATGAGAAGCAATAAGAGTTACAAATTTTGATATCACTCCAGGAGGTCTGGCTGACATTAAGTGGAACTTTGGGAGACAGACATAGAAATATCAGTCTCAATAATGAAAAACAAACTTGTTATTAAAGATTAAAAAACATATGCAGATGTTTCTAATCCTTATATTAATGGCACGGAGACTGGGGAAGTCCTGTGTCTGTTCCAGATGGGCTAGATCTACAGTACAATTGTGTAATAAAGGCTGTGGAATTTTACAGAAGAGTTTTTTGGAGATGGATATAGTGTCAGTTACTAGAATTACTTTATTTCTTTTTTTCATCTAAGAGGTACATTACTGTAAGAGCAATTTAATGTCATGTGCTTTTAACCCAATTTCCCAAATCATTACCATACCTGTAACTTAACCTTTTCAGCATCACTTTGTCTCCTTAGACAGAATAATGATTACAAACCTTTGAGAGTCAGAAGAGTTTGCGGGTCCAAAGCTTTTACTCAAGAGTAATGTTAGCGAATATAATACCACTGACTATATGGCCTCTATAGAGTCAAAGATGGTGCCAGAAGGAAGCAAATTTTATATAGCAGGGCCGGGCAAACATTGATGGAGGACAGTGCCGCTGGCTCCAACTTCCACCAATCAGCACGAGGCAGAGCAGACGCGATGACATCGCATAATTGCGTGTGCTGTGCAGAGGGTCAGCGCACCCGAGGCCGGAACAGAGCATAGGAAGAACAGGAGCGAAGTGAATATGTGTTTTCCTATGTGTGTGATGTTGTATGTATGCTCATAATTTATAGGGGACTATGTGGTTGCTGACAAAGTATATAGGAGGCTATGTTGGGGCTCAAAAATGTAAATAGGAGGCTATGTGGGTGCTCAAAAAGTATATAGGAGGCTATGTGGAGGCTCATACCGTATATATGAGGCTAAATGGTGCTCATAATGTATATAGGAGGCTTTTTGGGGCTCTTATTGTATATAGGTGGCTATGTGGGGATCATAAAGTATACAGGAGGCTTCATGACACTCATAATATATTTAATAATGTCCTCACCTATTGTACCATCACCCATTCCCTATAGACTGTGAGCCCTCGTGTGCAGGGTCCTCTCTCCTCCTATACCTGTCTGTTTTGTACTGTTAATGATTGTTGTATGTATACCCTCTTTCACTGTAAAGCGCCATGGAATAAATGGCGCTATAATAATAATAAATAATAATAATAATAATAATAAGCCACTAAGAGGGCTCATGCTGTATTTAAGAGGCTATGTGGGCTCATAGTGTACATATGAGGCAATGTGGAATCTCAGAATGTATATATGAGGCTATGTGGAGGCTCATATTGTATATAGGAGGCTATGCAGGGACTCATATTGTATATAGGAGGCTATGTGGTGGCTCACACTGTGTATAGGAGTCTATGTGGGGTTCATAATGTACATAAGAGGCTATGTGGGGCTCGTAAAATATATAGGAGGCTATGTGTGGGCTCATGCTATATATAGGAGGCTATATGGGGGCTCATGCTATATATAGGAGGCTATGCAGGGGCTCATGTTGTATATAGAAGGCTATGTGGGGGATCATACTGTGTATATCAGTCTATGTAGGGCTCATAATGTACATAGTAGGCTATGTGGCGGCTCATACTGTGTATAGGAGTCTATATGGGGATCATAATGTACATAGGAGGCTATGTGTGACTTATACTGTATATAGGGTCTGTGTAAGGGCTCATACCATATAAAGGGGATGTCAGCCTATTCTTAATATTAAGTGATACAATTATTATTATAAAAATAATTGTAATTAAAATGTTAATATTTATATTGAACAGAATTAATCCTATTGGTTCGGCCCCCCACAACAGTCGTGGTCTCTCATGTGGCACCTTGGGAAAATGAATTGCCCATCTATTGTACAGTATATAGTAATGAGTATGCCCTAAAGATTCTCCATTTATAGACCATATATACTCCTATACACTAAAGTCGGTAAAACTCACCAATATCGGTTGATTGCCATATTTCTATGCAGATCACCCAGCTTTCCCGAAACAGATGATGCCAGGGGGAGATAAAGGTCAAGAGATTAATTGTAATGCCTTTTTGGGATCTTCAGGAGGTAAACTGCACAGATGAATGTCCATGTATATTGGGAGAGTTGGGGGAAATGGCTGATACCTGAATGAGAGCTTAGTTGTTCATTATTGTAAGTATATGTGTGTATTGTGTGTATACAGTTAGGTCCAGAAATATTTGGACAGTGACACAAGTTTTGTTATTTTAGCTGTTTACAAAAACATGTTCAGAAATACAATTATATATATAATATGGGCTGAAAGTGCACACTCCCAGCTGCAATATGAGAGTTTTCACATCCAAATCAGAGAAAGGGTTTAGAAATCATAGCTCTGTAATGCATAGCCTCCTCTTTTTCAAGGGACCAAAAGTAATTGGACAAGGGACTCTAAGGGCTGCAATTAACTCTGAAGGCATCTCCCTCGTTAACCTGTAATCAATGAAGTAGTTAAAAGGTCTGGGGTTGATTACAGGTGTGTGGTTTTGCATTTGGAAGCTGTTGCTGTGACCAGACAACATGCGGTCTAAGGAACTCTCAATTGAGGTGAAGCAGAACATCCTGAGGCTGAAAAAAAAGAAAAAATCCATCAGAGAGATAGCAGACATGCTTGGAGTAGCAAAATCAACAGTCGGGTACATTCTGAGGAAAAAGGAATTGACTGGTGAGCTTGGGAACTCAAAAAGGCCTGGGCGTCCACGGATGACAACAGTGGTGGATGATCGCCGCATACTTTCTTTGGTGAAGAAGAACCCATTCACAACATCAACTGAAGTCCAGAACACTCTCAGTGAAGTAGGTGTATCTGTCTCTAAGTCAACAGTAAAGAGAAGACTCCATGAAAGTAAATACAAAGGGTTCACATCTAGATGCAAACCATTCATCAATTCCAAAAATAGACAGGCCAGAGTTAAATTTGCTGAAAAACACCTCATGAAGCCAGCTCAGTTCTGGAAAAGTATTCTATGGACAGATGAGACCAAGATCAACCTGTACCAGAATGATGGGAAGAAAAAAGTTTGGAGAAGAAAGGGAACGGCACATGATCCAAGGCACACCATATCCTCTGTAAAACATGGTGGAGGCAACGTGATGGCATGGGCATGCATGGCTTTCAATGGCACTGGGTCACTTGTGTTTATTGATGACATAACAGCAGACAAGAGTAGCCGGATGAATTCTGAAGTGTACCGGGATATACTTTCAGCCCAGATTCAGCCAAATGCCGCAGAGTTGATCGGACGGTGCTTCATAGTACAGATGGACAATGACCCCAAGCATACAGTCAAAGCTACCCAGGAGTTCATGAGTGCAAAAAAGTGGAACATTCTGCAATGGCCAAGTCAATCACCAGATCTTAACCACCACTTTCACTTGCTCAAATCCAGACTTAAGACGGAAAGACCCACTGTGAGGCAAATCCCGGGATATGAAGATGAATTATGACTCCAGTCATAATCCCTCATCACTCCCTGGCAGTGCCCCCTCCCTTCTTGTTCTCAGTGTTCCACTTACACCTCCATGGCCATGTCCTGTGATATGGAAATTAGGTGGTGTGGGAACAATGGACACAGGATGACTCCCTGCCGTCACCCTGTAGTAGGAGCTGCTAGCTAGTTAGCAAGGCTATGGAAATAGCCAGACAGAACGACTCCAGTAAAAAATGGTTCATATCTCGCAAGCCATATTTCCGATAAATATGGCAACCATAAAAATGGTGTCTCTGCATGCGGACGATGCCGGCACACCCTTTTTATGGGAGCAGGACATTGGGAAATGCCCCAGGCGTGATATCAGCCAATGGGGAACTGGCAGACAGGTCATGAGTCCCCTCGTTCTGTAGCTAAATTCATAACTGTCACAATGAGAGCGTTGGCGTCCGCCTACGACGCTCCCAGGCAAAGTTATGGCCCATATTCCATGTTGGGATATTGTCCATAACTCAAGCCAGGGGTGGAGCAGTGCTCCCTGTGAGGTCACGAAGGTAGGAGGAGACCTGGATTTGCCAGGTTGATAACCCTACTTCGGCCATTTTCCAGTGTTCTTTCGCTGGGGGTCACGTGCAGGAAACATCTGCGGGAGTTCCTAGAAACCTGGTCTACAGCGCCCCCCTGTGGCCAGACGCACAAGGTAACTGATTGAATTGCATACCTGTTGTAAACCATGCTTTGTCTGTAACTGTACTCTGACATATGTATATTCTGTAGATTCCCTATTGTATATATTGTAGTTTCTAGTGTGCTTTAGGCTGATTAAATTATATAATTAATCTTGGGCTGTTCTGTTATCTCGATCTTGAATCCCACGTCTGTGTGTTCGGCTAATAGTTACCGTAAATCGGTTGGTGGCAGCGAATTGTGCCAAGGATTATTGTGGGGAGGCCAGTGAGATTCGGGGAGATTTTATATATTCCGCCCGCGGAGGTCGGGGGAATATATACCTTACTCTCACCGGGGACCCTTCAATAATCGGCATAAGTAGTATAGCGGCCTCCTTGCTTATGGTCGGGCAATTCCATAATTGGCCTGACTATAAGAGGGGCGCTAGAGAGCGCGTCACGTGCTCTGTCTGTCGGTCGGGAGGTATAAAGGAGGGGTGACCCCCACTTGTTACCCCCCGATTGTGACGTACTGGTAGCCAGCGCGGGGGATTTCTGAGTGACCCCCCCGGTGGTTTGTGACATATTGGTGGCAAGCGGTGGGATCGAGATAATAGTGTGTGTGAGTGTGAGACCCATACTCCCAGACACTAAAGACTGCCTGCAGCAGCTGTGGCTGCTGGGGTCTTCAGACTAGCTCAACACTAGAGTGTCAGAGTGCAGATACTGTAAGGTGTGTGGAGGCATCAGGTGTCGGTTCTGTGTCAGTGACCAAAAGTCTGCAAGAATGGCTGATGGCACCAGGAGCAGAGCTATGCAACTGGCCAATGCTAAGGCAGGAGCCGAAGAGAGGGAGGACGGTGCTGTGGACAGCAATGAGGAGGTTGCCCACGAGTCCTCCAGGAGCTCGACGCCAGAAAACCGTTCTGCCGAGGACATTGCGCAACCTGGCACTGCTGGACAAGATGAGGAGGAGCTCACCCAAGGTTCCTCAACGAGCCAGATGCCAGCCCTCCGCTCTGAAAGGGACAGTGAATCGCCTAGCTCTGCAGCGTGCCGCAGATCACCACGTGCCATTCCACCGAGCCTGGGAGGCTCGGATAGCCTTCTTCAAATGGCTATGGCCCTTCTCCAGGCTGGAGACCAGAAGGGCTACAAGGAACTCCTGGCAGAGCGCAGGGCCGAGCGGCAGGCAGCGCGTGACGCTGAGGCTGCGGAGCGGCACGCAGAGCGTGAGGCTGCGGAGCGAGAGCGGCAGGCAGCGCGTGAAGAGCGAGAGCGAGAGCGACAGGCAGACCGTGACTACCAGCTGCAGCTAGCTCAGCTCCGGCCCTCATCAGCCACACGTGACCTTCGAGACACCAAACTTCCAAAGGTCCGTGTTGAGGACTTCCCAGTGCTGGAGAAGGATGGAGACTTGGACTCTTTCTTGACTGCTTTTGAACGGACTTGCTTGCAGCACCATCTGGACAAGGACCAGTGGGCCAAATACCTGACCCCCCGTTTAAGGGGTAAGGCCCTGGATATCCTTGGGGACTTGCCTGCTGAGGCAGATCAGGGCTACGACACCATCAAGCGGGCCCTGATCCAACAGTACAACCTCACTCCAGAGTCCTACCGCAAGAAGTTCCGGAGCCTACAGAAGGGACCAAAGGACTCCTGGGCTGACCACCGGCGGGCACTTGCCCGAGCTGCCGACCACTGGACCCAAGGCCTGCAGCTTTCCACCGGACCGGAGATCCTGGACTTGTTCATCACGGAGCAACTCTTGTGGAACTGCCCTGAGGATCTCCGCCAGTTCATCCGAGACCAGAAGCCAAAGGGGTCCACGGCTACAGCTGCCCTTGCCGATGACTACACCAACAACCGGGCCCCTGAGGCCAGGAGAGCGGCCACCAGCAGCACCTGGAGAGGGGGTAAGATGAATTCTGCGACTGCCCCACCTGCCCCTAGACTGCAGGGGGTGTCCCCCTCAACTCCCCTCTCCAGGCCCGTGGCAGAGCCAAGACGGTGCCACCAGTGCAACCTACCTGGACACTTCAAGGCCATGTGCCCTCAGCGTCCCAAGGCCCCGGCTCCGTCCCCGTCCCAAGGGCCGCCCAAGGTGTATTGTGTGGGTGGGGGTGGTGGTAGGTCCCTGGACAGCTTCCAACCTGTCACCGTCGGCCGGTCTGTGACCATAGGACTGCGAGACAGCGCCTCGGAGGTGACTCTGGTGCGGCCTGAGATGGTGTCCCCCCAAGACTTGATCCCTGGAAAAACCCTCGCTGTCTCCGGGATTGGAGGCACTGACCCGGCGCTGCCTGTTGCTGACATTTATGTGGACTGGGGCGCAGGGCGAGGGGTGAGGGAGGTGGGGGTAACTGATCGGATCCCTGCAAACGTGCTACTTGGGACAGATTTGGGGCAGATAACCTCCCAGTTTGGGCCCCAACCAAGGGCTGAACCTTCAGCCAGTACTGACATGCCTCCGGATAATGTTAATGTGTTATCTATGAATGATGTAAGGGAGGAGGGAGTGAACTCTGATATTTCTGCTTGCACAGACACCATAGACACACACGCAGCTGCAGCTGTGACAGGAGGGGAGGGGGTCAGAGAAAGGTGTGACAATGCCTCTACAAGTAACCAGCCTGTGAGCTGGGATCTGTTGCCCTCTGCAGGGATAAGCAGAGAGCAGGGTGCTGCAGGGGGAGGACCAGTGTGTGGGGTGGGGGCTACCACAGCAAATGTGGGGTCCCCAGAGATTTCACAGCGGGGTTCTGTTGCTGCAGGAGGGGAACAGGCAGGTGAGATTGGGGCCGGTCCAGGAGCGGAAGTGCTCCCAGGTAAGATCTCGGTGCATGGTTCCCCCACAACCGGGGTGTCAGGAAGCCAGGTAGGTCTGCCTGAACCGGCGACTTGGTCAGGAACGGAGGAGGAGCAGGCACGACCCACGGTCGCAGCGGCTGTGGCCGCTGTCACCCGCAGTGGGAGTGCTGGAAGCCAAGGGGCCTCCCGGAGGTCCGATAGCTCTTCCCCTTCTGACCAAGTGGCAGCCGAGTCAGGTGGAGGCCAGGACACAGGTCCCGGGGTACTGACTGAAGATGTGACAGTCTCGTCGATTCTGGCCACATCTAGTCAGGGGTTTCAGGCAGCGTTAGAAGCTGACGACAGCCTGAAAGCTCTTAAGGAGCAGGCGGCACAGCCTCCCTCGGACTCGGACCCGGAGCGAGTGGTCTGGGACCAAGGACGGCTGTACCGGGCCACGGTCCAGCAGGGTTCACCGGAGGCGTGGCCCAGGGACCGACAGTTGGTGGTACCCTATCCGTTCCGGACGGAGTTGTTGCGGATCGCACATGAGATTCCGATGGCCGGACACCTAGGGATCGCTAAGACCAAGGCCAGGTTAAACCAGCATTTCTACTGGCCAAAAATGGGGGCCGATGTGGCTGCCTACTGCCGTTCGTGTGAAACCTGTCAGAGAGTGGGGAAGGCGGGGCCACGCCCCAAAGCCCCACTAGTATCTCTGCCAATCATCGATGAGCCTTTCAGGAGGGTGGCTGTGGATCTGGTCGGCCCGCTGGCCATCCCCAGCAGCTCCGGGAAACGCTTCATACTGACGGTAGTGGACTATGCCACCCGGTACCCAGAAGCAGTGGCCTTGTCGTCCATTCGGGCTGACAAGGTGGCCACCGCATTGCTGGAGATTTTCTCCCGAGTGGGTTTTCCCCAGGAAATGCTCACTGACCGGGGGACCCAATTCATGTCCCAGCTGATGGAGGCCCTCTGTAAGCAAGTCCAGGTGCGACATCTGGTGGCCAGCCCGTACCATCCACAGACTAATGGCCTGTGCGAGCGGTTCAATGGCACCTTAAAGCAGATGCTTAAGATGTTGGTCGACTCCCATGGGCGTGACTGGGAGCGGTATCTCCCACACCTGTTATTTGCTTACCGGGAGGTTCCACAGGCCTCAACAGGATTCTCACCGTTCGAGCTCCTGTACGGGCGACGTGTGCGGGGCCCCCTGGCTCTGGTGAAAGAGGCTTGGGAAGGGGATTTGGCCACCCCTGGAGTGTCGGTTATCGAGTATGTCATGCGCTTCCGGGACAAAATGCAGGCCTTGACGCAACTGGTACACGACAATATGGCTCAAGCCCAGGCCGATCAGAAGCGTTGGTACGACCAGAACGCTTGTGAGAGGACCTACCAAGTGGGTCAAGAGGTGTGGGTACTGGTCCCCGTACCACAGGACAAGCTTCAGGCAGCCTGGGAAGGCCCATACCTCGTGTACCAGCAGCTCAACCCTGTGACGTACCTGGTCACCCTGGACCCTGCCCGTGGAAGGCGGAAGCCCTTCCATGTGAACATGATGAAGGCACATCATGAGCGGGAGGCATGTGCGCTCCCCGTGTGCAACCTGCCCGAGGAGGGAGAAGCGGAAACCCTCTTGGATATGCTAGCCCAGGTTAGGGCAGGCGGATCCATTGAGGATGTGGAGGTTGGCCACCAGCTCTTGGAGGACCAACGGTCCCAGCTGTGGGCCACCCTACACCCCTTCCGGGGGTTGTTTACCAACCAGCCCGGAAGGACTGACTTGGCTGTCCATCACGTGGACACTGGGGATCATCCCCCGATCCGGCGTTCAGCATATCGGGTCTCCCTGGAGGTGCAGCAACACATGCGCCAGGAGATTGACGAGATGCTGAAGCTGGGGGTGATCCAGGCATCCAACAGCGCTTGGGCCTCGCCTGTAGTCCTCGTCCCTAAGAAGGACCGAACCACTCGGTTCTGCGTGGACTACAGGGGGCTCAATGCGGTCACGGTCGCCGATGCGTACCCAATGCCACGCATCGATGACCTGCTCGATCAGTTGGCCGGGGCTCAGTACCTGACCATCATGGATCTGAGCCGGGGATATTGGCAGATCCCCCTGACTCGCAAGGCCAGGGAACGCTCTGCCTTTATTACCCCATTTGGACTGTACGAGTCCACGGTGATGCCATTCGGGATGAGGAATGCCCCTGCCACTTTCCAGCGGATGGTCAACACCCTGCTCAAGGGACTTGAAGGGTACGCGGCCGCGTACCTGGATGACATTGCCGTCTTCAGTCCCACCTGGGAGGACCACCTAGAGCATCTAGCACAGGTGCTCAGGCGGATCCACCGGGCAGGTTTGACCATCAAGCCGGGAAAGTGTCAGCTGGCCATGAGCGAGGTCCAGTACCTCGGTCACCGGGTAGGTGGGAGAACACTGAAGCCCGAGCCTGAGAAAGTGGAAGCCATCGCATCCTGGCCCACCCCCAGGACCAAGAAGCAGGTGATGTCCTTCTTGGGGACCGCTGGGTACTATAGGAGGTTTGTTCCATGCTATAGTAGCCTGGCAAAGCCCTTGACGGACCTCACCAAGAAGAAGCTGCCCTCTGCAGTCGATTGGACAATGGACTGCGAGACAGCCTTCCGGGCCCTAAAGGACGCCCTGTCCAGCCCGCCCGTGCTACAGGCAGCCGACTTCACGCGGCCGTTTGTAGTACAGACCGACGCCAGTGACTTCGGCCTCGGTGCGGTGCTCAGCCAGGTGGACTCTGCGAGCCAAGAGCACCCAGTCTTGTACCTGAGCAGGAAGCTGTTACCAAGGGAAGTTGCCTATTCCACGATGGAGAAGGAGTGCCTGGCCATAGTGTGGGCCCTGCAGCGTCTGCAACCCTATCTATACGGGCGCCACTTCATCGTGGAGACGGACCACAATCCCCTCAGCTGGTTGCACACCGTCTCTGGGACGAATGGGCGATTGTTGCGATGGAGCCTTGCGCTCCAGCAATACAACTTCACCATTCGCCACAAAAGGGGCCGTGACCACGGTAACGCAGACGGGCTGTCCCGACAAGGAGAGGTCGCGGACGGGCGCACGGGGGAACACCGGAGTGTGCTGCCCCCTAGCGCCCTCAAAAGGGGGGAGGTGTGAGGCAAATCCCGGGATATGAAGATGAATTATGACTCCAGTCATAATCCCTCATCACTCCCTGGCAGTGCCCCCTCCCTTCTTGTTCTCAGTGTTCCACTTACACCTCCATGGCCATGTCCTGTGATATGGAAATTAGGTGGTGTGGGAACAATGGACACAGGATGACTCCCTGCCGTCACCCTGTAGTAGGAGCTGCTAGCTAGTTAGCAAGGCTATGGAAATAGCCAGACAGAACGACTCCAGTAAAAAATGGTTCATATCTCGCAAGCCATATTTCCGATAAATATGGCAACCATAAAAATGGTGTCTCTGCATGCGGACGATGCCGGCACACCCTTTTTATGGGAGCAGGACATTGGGAAATGCCCCAGGCGTGATATCAGCCAATGGGGAACTGGCAGACAGGTCATGAGTCCCCTCGTTCTGTAGCTAAATTCATAACTGTCACAATGAGAGCGTTGGCGTCCGCCTACGACGCTCCCAGGCAAAGTTATGGCCCATATTCCATGTTGGGATATTGTCCATAACTCAAGCCAGGGGTGGAGCAGTGCTCCCTGTGAGGTCACGAAGGTAGGAGGAGACCTGGATTTGCCAGGTTGATAACCCTACTTCGGCCATTTTCCAGTGTTCTTTCGCTGGGGGTCACGTGCAGGAAACATCAGCGGGAGTTCCTAGAAACCTGGTCTACAGCGCCCCCCTGTGGCCAGACGCACAAGGTAACTGATTGAATTGCATACCTGTTGTAAACCATGCTTTGTCTGTAACTGTACTCTGACATATGTATATTCTGTAGATTCCCTATTGTATATATTGTAGTTTCTAGTGTGCTTTAGGCTGATTAAATTATATAATTAATCTTGGGCTGTTCTGTTATCTTGATCTTGAATCCCACGTCTGTGTGTTCGGCTAATAGTTACCGTAAATCGGTTGGTGGCAGCGAATTGTGCCAAGGATTATTGTGGGGAGGCCAGTGAGATTCGGGGAGATTTTATATATTCCGCCCGCGGAGGTCGGGGGAATATATACCTTACTCTCACCGGGGACCCTTCAATAATCGGCATAAGTAGTATAGCGGCCTCCTTGCTTATGGTCGGGCAATTCCATAATTGGCCTGACTATAAGAGGGGCGCTAGAGAGCGCGTCACGTGCTCTGTCTGTCGGTCGGGAGGTATAAAGGAGGGGTGACCCCCACTTGTTACCCCCCGATTGTGACGTACTGGTAGCCAGCGCGGGGGATTTCTGAGTGACCCCCCCGGTGGTTTGTGACACCCACAAACAAGCAAGACCGGAAGGCTGCGGCTGTAAAGGCCTGGCAAAGCATTAAGAAGGAGGAAACCCAGCGTTTGGTGATGTCCATGGGTTCCAGACTTAAGGCAGTGATTGCCTCCAAAGGATTCGCAACAAAATATTGAAACTAAACATTTTTTTTTGGGTTTGGTTTATTTGTCCAATTACTTTTGACCTCCTAAAATGTGGAGTGTTTGTAAAGAAATGTGTACAATTCCTACAATTTCTATCAGATATTTTTGTTCAAACCTTCAAATTAAACGTTACAATCTGCACTTGAATTCTGTTGTAGAGGTTTCATTTCAAATCCAATGTGGTGGCATGCAGAGCCCAACTCGCGAAAATTGTGTCACTGTCCAAATATTTCTGGACCTAACTGTATGTGACACTGTACATCCTCCTGCATACTATTCTGTTGTGTACACAAGGCCTTATGCTGAGAATGAAGCAATACAGGGTATTTATCAAATCTGCTTTGTTATGATCGTTTGGAGGAAGATGCACTAAATTGATTAATGAATGTGGCACATATTGGGTTGTCCATGCACAAAAATCTTGGAACGCAAATGTGACATGCAAAAATGTGCACGTTTTCTGTGGGACTAAATGTGCATGCATAAAATAATAAATACCACTGAATGTACCAATATTGAACATTTTTTTTATTTCTTTACAGAATGAAGATTCTCTTTCATACTTTTATTTTCAGCAGTCCTATAGGGAAATTTAGAGATATCGTTCCACATCTAATGTGTAAACAGTTAATACCGAGTCAGTAATCAGAGAACAACAATCGAAAATGTAGTTTGTAAGAAACCCTCATGTTTCAGCTCAGGCATTTGTATCATGACTTTTATGTGCTCACTATAGGATGCACTTTCTCCTCGCTTTAACAACTTCCTCTCATCGCCTACTAAAATTTCCCCAGCATCTACCCAAGCCAAAGCTACGGCATGTCAGACCTGGAAAGAGGACAGAGGATGGAGTTTTACTGGAGGTGAAACTGATGAGAGGGTTTCTCTGAAATCGTTGACAGATGTTTGCAGCATGGATCATAGACTTTTAAAAGAGGGATGAGAAATATTTAGAGGGCGGCCAACAAGTTTAGACGTTTGATGTAAGGGTGGCCTGGAAATGGGTTTGTGCTGTGTAACAGAACAGAAAGCCTGCATACTGAAGATGATTTACTAATGGAAGAGAATTATTATAATGTTATAAAGAAGGTTTGCTTAAAGTGTGACTTACATAGTATTTCTGATTAGTGAGGTCTAGGTCCAGAGGTATTTAAAGGGAACTGTCAGCAGATTTGGGGCCTATAAGCTTCGGCCACCACCACTGGACTCTGATATACAGCATTCTAACATGCTTAAAAACACTTTATAATACTTACCTAAACAGTCACTGCGGTGGAGTTGGGTCATATAGGCGTCTGAGTTCTTCGGTGCCGGCACCTCCTCTTTTGGCCATCTTCGTCCTCCTTCTGAAGCTTGTGTGCATGACGCATCCTACGTCATACACACTCGCCGGTCCCTCGCAGGTGCACTACAATACATTGATCTGCTCTGCTCAGGGCAGATGAAAGTGCGCCTGTGCAGACCTCAATGCCAGCGAGTGTAGATGACGGAGGACACGTCATGCACACAGGCTTCAGAAGAAGGACAATAAAGATGGCTGAAACAGGAGGCGCCGACACCGGAGAACGGAGACGCCCATCCGACCAGTCTACACCGGAGCGACCGTTAGGTAAGTATTATAAAGTGATTTTTACGTTCTACACAGTGGCCTGGGCACTTATATACAGCATGTTAGAATGGTGTATATAAGAGCCCACTGGTGGTGGCTGCAGCTTATAGGCCCCAAAACTGGTGACAGGTTCCCTTTAATTTTACTTACTAATCCATAGATTATTCAGATAAATGGTCAACTATTTAATACATTTCTGGCAGGGTCAGCCAGAAGTAGATTTGTTTTTACTTAGCATTTCTCCACTCTTGTTGTTAAAAGAGGATCCAAAACAGAGAACCCCCTTCAGCGTGGGGTCCCCTCTTTTTATGGTAACCAACCAAAGTAAAGCCGACAGCTGAGAGTTGCAGCCTGCAATTGTCTGCTTTACCTGCATCGATTATAAAAAAATAGGTGGGATCTGAAGTGATTTTTTTTTTTATTTATTCCCTATCTACATTTATTTGAAGAGCAATTGCCTCCATTTTGCTTCCTCTTGCAGCCCTCTACCCCTTACTATGACCAATTTACATTCGGGTCTCTATTGACTTCTATGGGGCTTGTGGACAAGTTAGGGACCCCAACCTAGCTTTTAACTAAAGTCCAACCGAAAAAGGGGAAAACAAACTTCCACAGGTCTGGTCATCCCTAGTCACTAAGCTTAAAGGGGTTGTCTTAGATTGAGGAGTCCTAAGAAAGAATAGACCTTGACCCTACAGGCTCAGGTCAAGTGATCAATGATATTTTATAAAAGTTCATTACAAAAAGTTAAAGTAAACTTATCATCTGATTCATACTGCTGAAAAGGCGGACAACATGAATTAGATCCGGGGTACACAATTTAGGTCAGGTATATCTATATCTGAAATATAGCTAAAAAATTTGCCAGAGACCATAGGGAGAGATAGGCTTATCCAAGGGCCACCTGCAGTCGGCTTCCTTTAGCAACACTGCGAGTGATTGACCAGTCTCTCCAAGGTGTGTACATGGGCTCAAACCTGTCGATTACCTAGAGCAGTGCACCGGACTAGTCTCATCTCTGACTATGGTCTCCAAGCCAGATCTTTAAACTAGATTTTCTCCTAAACAAAAAAAATATATATATACCTGTCTGCAATGGTAGAGCCGAGCTGCGATTCATGCTGCCTGCAGTTTGGGTGGTATGCCCCAGCCGTGAGGTTTCCTTTAAGGTAGATTTCTCTTTCCTTATTTAGTCTGGAGCCTTAATTCACCCATAAATTCCATTATACTAAGAGCACATTTTTTGCCATCTCTCTAATAGTCCCTGACCTGCTACTGTTTAATGTCAATGCTAGAAAACAGGAAGCCAGAAACATTTCTTCACGGCATTATCCAGCTGCTATGGAAACACAAAATGTAAAACTTCCTTTCAAGATACTTTACAGACAATTTATTAAAATAATAGCATTGTGATACAGAACATATCTATCTACGAGGATGACTGCTGATTCATTGATCTGGAGTAGGTGAAAGCTATAGACTTACAAGTATGTAATATGTATCGCCTTCTTTAACCGCCAGATGCTCCGATGCATTCATGACACTTCGCGGTCCCAATGTCTAGAGTTTAATGACTTCTAGCATCTAATCTTTAATGACATTCATTGTTTTAAACCTGCTACTCTGAAGACCTGTGTATATAACCCATTCTTGTGGCTTACAAGTTGATTGCATGTACTTGTAAGTGACATCTATATTCAGATGTTTGCTTTGAAACTCCCTTATTGCTTCTGGCACCTCAGTATTGCATTTAGTAGTCCAATTTCCATTGTCATGTACGTTAATCATCAAGAAAGTCTAAATATCCTAGGAAATTCTTAGAACTAAATGTATGCAAAGGCGCCAATAAACATAGGAGTCCCATTGACGTATATTAGGACATATTAGGAGTCACTGATACACATGACAGATCTTTCACTCCATCATTGCATTGCATTGTATGGGCGGCTGAAGATATATCAATCAAATGGTCACACTTGTAGAGCGTCAATGAACATAGGAACATGTTCCCTTAGTTGACTAAATAATCCAGTAAAAGAAGCATATATATAATATTATTTCAATGTCCACCACTGGTTCAGCAATTTAGGTATTAGGAAGTAAACCCTTATTGAAACCTTTTAAAAAATATATGGTTTTCTAAAAAGGTATGATGACCAACATGGACCAGCCTGGTTTACATCTTCAATTTGACTGTATTGACAATGGTGGCTTGGTGGTTATTCAAGTTACATTGCATCACTGTGCTCCTAATATCAAACTGAGAAACAGCAATATCTTCTTCCCGTGCTTGTGTGGATTTCCTTCCACAGGTATATTTGGAATTTTGATTGTGACCCATAATAAGAAAGTGGTGAGTGATAACCTCTGTACAGAACTGTACAATGTACTAAGTGACTAATATAAATCAATAGTCTGTTTTTTAATGTGATGTTCCCTTTAAGAGGCTTTTACCCATCAAGAAAAGTCCAAAACTGTAGCCAAATGACATATTTTTCTCTATAGCTGACATCTATGAAAAAAAATCCCTATTTTTGTGTGCTGAGGTTAGGACGCGTAACCAAATGCAGCTGTATCCTGTTTTCTAGATCAAGTCACATGGCATTGAACAGACATGATCAAGCAGATGACGAGCTGCAGACAAAAGCAGAGGCAGTGCAACAGCGTGCAAGAGGCAGTCCAATAACTGCACCAAGCAGCGCGTCACAAATTCCACCCCATCAGCTGACACAAGAAATATTTGATTAATGAGTCCTAAGAGAGCACTTTCTATTGCCTTAGGACGGAAAGGCTCGCAGGCATATGACACTCCATCAATGCGGAGAGATGGCAGATTGAAAGAAAGCTCAGTGCTATCACGCATCTGCTCGCTAATAGCACTCTGGCTGCAATCCCTTTCCCACTCATTGCCTACAGAAACTGCTCTGCGGAGAGTCTGCAGCATCAACAGATGGGCCATGCAAAAGGTGTAATCAGGAGCAGCTTGCAAAATTTACCCAAAACAAATAGAATTACAGACTCTCCGCCTGACTCTGGATTGCTATTAGGAAGTCAGCATGGTAGAAATGATACTCTACATCTACACCTAGAGCACTGCTGAGTCTGGAGATGGGGCCGGAGATTCACTTTTAAACCATGATGACATCACAATTCATATGACCTATTATGACATCACACTGTTGAGTCTGTGGACGTCCATAGATCTGTACAAAACAGTGTATTCTCTTAAAGGAACATGCAGCCTTGAAATAAAACTTTAAATTGAGCAATAAATGTAGGTGACCTCACTTGTTAGTGCTCGCTCACACCAGCGTATTTTTGGTACAAGTTGGATCTGACAAAAAAAAAAATCAGATCCCACTCGGACCAATGTTATTCTACAGGACCGTGCAGAAGTCCGATTTTTTCCTTGAACAGAGTCTGTCCAGGAAAAAAATTGCAGCATGTCAGAGTTCCATACATTTATCAGCCATGGAAATCTATGGGTCTTTGGAAAACACCGGACCACCCTCAGATGACAATTGAATACAGTCCGATTTTCAAGGACTGACAGAATGGACAAGATAGAGAAATTTTTTTTTCTATCTTCCTGAAATTTGAGAAAATTGGAACACACTCTGATAAGAGTCTGATCAGACTGGGAGTAGCATAAATGTCATAAAAACAAACTATCTTCTGACCCTAGCCTAAAGGGTACTTTATACGCTGCGAT
The DNA here is from genome assembly GCF_048569485.1 of Anomaloglossus baeobatrachus. Lineage (NCBI taxonomy): Eukaryota > Metazoa > Chordata > Amphibia > Anura > Aromobatidae > Anomaloglossus > Anomaloglossus baeobatrachus. Next base: position 807,607,631 of record NC_134353.1, on the reverse strand, counting down.
ATCGGTACCAATATCACTAGCAAGCGTACCCGCCCCAGTCGGTTGTGCGACACGGGGAAATCGCTGCTCGTGGCGCACAACATCGCTAACACCCGTCATACGGACTTACCTTCCCTGCAACGTCGCTCTGGCCGGCGATCCGCCTCCTTTCTAAGGGGGCGGTTTGTGCAGCGTCACAGCGACGTCACACGGCAGCCGTCCAATAGCAAAGGAGGGGTGGAGATGAGCGGCCGGAACATGCCGCCCACCTCCTTCCTCATTGCCGGTGGACGCAGGTAAGGAGATGTTCGTCGTTCCTGCGGTGTCACACACAGCAATGTGTGCTGCCGCAGGAACGCCGAACATCATCGTACCTGCAGCAGCAACGATATTAAGGAAATGAATGACACGTCAACGAGCAACGATTTTTCCCGTTTTTGCGCTCGTTGATCGTCGCTCATTGGTGTCACATGCTGCGATGTTGCTAACGGCGCCGGATGTGCGGCACTAATGACGTGACCCCGACGATATATCGTTAGCGATGTCACAGCGTGTAAAGCACTGTTTAGAAAGGGGTACTCCCATCTCCAAGATCCTATCCCAATATGTAGTAGGTGTAATAATAATAATATTAGCAAACACTGCCAATTAGAAATGTAGTAAAGTTCTCCTGATATAGCCATGTCTCTTACCTCATGTACAGGGCATTGCAGCTTAGATAGCCATGGTTACATCTTCTCTTATAGTACCAGCTAGTTGCTTATGGCCATAACCATGGATACTTGAGCTGCAATGCCCTGCACATGAGGTAACAGACATAGCTCTATCAGGAGAACTATACTACATTTCTAATTGAAGGTTATTATTACACTACTACATATTGCAGAGCATAAAAAAGTAGAAGATAGCCCTGCACCACAGGGTTTACCTTGCGGGGGTTTCACAGGTGAACGGAATAGGACCAGGGCTCCAGATAATCACAGCTGAGGAGTGCTTGTCCTAAGGGAAGACAGACGTCCAGAGAATGTCCATGTAGAATATAGAAAGGAAGGACCGCACGGCCCAAGCATCAGGTGAAAACTTCTTTATTCCAAAAGGTGCAGCCTAAAAAGCAGGGAGGGAGCTGGGTGCAGGCTCCTCAAAAGGACGACGGCCGTTTCGCGTTAGTGTACGCTGCGACTGGTCCACAGTTCACACTGTGGACCAGTCGAAGCGTACACTAACGCGAAACGGCCGTCATCCTTTTGAGGAGCCTGCACCCAGCTCCATCCCTGCTTTTTATGCTGCGCCTTTTGGAATAAAGATATTTTCACCTGACACTTGGATTGTGCGGTCCTTCCTTTCTATATTCTACATGGACATCTACTACATATTGGAATAGGAACTTGGAGATGGGAATACCCCTTTACCAGAACATTTAGGCTAATCTCCTGTTGATCAATCACATTTTGGGCTGGTTATTATCTTCATAACCATCTTTCTTGCTAAAGGCTGTGGGGCAATATTTTGTACTATTGCAAGCAGAAGACAGGAGGGATGCTTTCTCTGCCAGACACACAAACAGCAGGATGGGGGATATGGATGGTCTTCTGAAATAGAGATTTATTCATATATTTCTCAGTTTTAATTGTAATTTGAGACAATTTGTATCAAAGAAAAAGAGATTAAGAGAGAAGTTGGCTGCAATTTTTATGACTATTTGTGAATTTTCCCTGTTTACTGCTATTTTAGTTTCAAAAGTGCCCAATAATATACAACGCAGCGATTCATCTTATCATCACTCCAAACCCATCTAATGTCCACGTATTATTATTATAACACTTCTAGAGATCAGGGTGTCCTTGGATTATACTCCAAATGTTATGGAGTCTTTTCTTTAGGACCCACACTCTGCTCAAGTTAAAAGTTTTGTAGGTGCATAAAAGCGTCATTATACACATTTCCTATGTTTATATTTTATTACGCCTTTCTGAAATAATGTTTCCCTGTTCCAATACAGCATTTGTTAGGTCTAAATGCCAAATGTGCATGCCTGTAAGAGCGTTGCATACATAGGTGTCTTTTCCTATTCAAATATAGTGATCAATAGTGTGGGATCACACTGCGCATGCGCAATGATGCGCAATATACAGTACCTTTTCCATTTTCCTGTTTGGTCTGACTTTATCGATATGTGCAGTGGCGTTCAGGGAACACTGTATTCAGCAGTATGTGGGAACTTTTTGGACTACTGGATTAATGAAGTGATTTTCTTCCACCTGCTTTGGAGATAGAAATGGGCCCCCTGACCTCTTGGGCCACTGTGCCACCACTGATATGTAAACCGCTGCATCTATCTAACCATCCATCTATTTATCTGTCTGTCTGTCCAACTGTCTGTCTAACTGTCTGTCCATCCATTAGATAAATGCAAAAAATTAAGCAGCACTCCAATTTGATCATGCAGAAAGGTGGAGGCCTTTTTATTAGTCCATGAGGCAACCTTTTGGTTCCATAACAGAACCTTTTTCAAGCCAGATTCTGTTGTGGAACTGAAGCATTGCCACATGGGATAATTGAGTTCTTTACCTTTTTTTGAACAAATGGGGGTGCTGCAAATATTTAGCATTTATTGTACTGGACCTAAGCCATGGAAATCTATGGGTCTGTGGAAAACACTGGACCGCACTCGGATGACAATTGAATACAGTCCGATTTTAATGGACTGACAGAATGTACAAGATAGAAAAAATTTTTTTTTCTATCTTCATACTTGATCCGGTAGGCTCTGCACCCACAATTAAAGCCTTTAGTGCTGCTTCAATATATATCTTCAATCTATCTATCCTTCCTCTATCTATCCCTCTATCTATCTCTGATCTATCTATCTATCCATCTATCCATCCATCCATCCATCCATCCATTCATCCATCCATCCATCCATCCATCCATTCATCCATCCATCCATCCATCCATCCATCTAGCTCTTATCTATCTATCTATCTATCTATCTATCTATCTATCTATCTATCTATCTATCTCTTATCTATCTATCTCTTGTCTGTCTGTCTGTCAAAAAGATCAACATCAGCATTCCAATAGATTACTCTGTATAAGAAGTGGACTTTTCTAAGCCCATGTGGCAATGTTTTAGTCCTATTGCAGAACCTTTCTCAGCCTGTCACAGAACCTGTCTATCTGTCTGTCTATCTTTGTACCTGCACACTCGTGTAAATGTAATCCTTTCTTTATATATATTGAATATGTTTGTAATAAATTCCAATGTTCTTCCACCTTGTCCCCGCGGCTCTGGGTATCACTGCACCTCAGCAGCTGTCACTAAATTCCTAAATGGCAGCATACTACTTAGTAACACTTTGTAACGTTGCATTACAGATAAATGACTAAGTAACGGCAGTGGAGAGGATTTTTCAGTCTATTTACATTCTGTACCATCTCTGCCAACCCTCCTGCCTTAATTACCGCAGCTAGTCACAGTGTAGCAGCGGATCTCCGAATAGGTGGATTTCACGTACATGCTCGCTCTGGGACACAGCTTAGCCAATGAGGTGGAATTCTCTGGCTTTTATGCATATCCGATGTAAGACAGATCGGCATAGTTGTTTTGCAAAATTTCTGTGGAACTGTGGAATATGAAGGTCATGCAAGGTCAGCCGTCTTCATGTAAACATAATAGACAACAGATGACGAGCCAAATGCAGAGAACTATTTTGTGACAAACAACTAAGGCTTTTTATATTAACCGTTGAATTTCTGTAAATTCATCAGGGCATTCATTAGCTTTGGTCTGTTTTATTCATGACAGGAGATGCCAATCTCACTGAAGCCCTATATGTGCAGCTCCTGCATGTGGGCGCATTATGCTGCCAGCACTTGTACAGCATATTCAATAGCTTAAAGGGAACCTGTCAGGTCCAACAATGCTATTAACCCGTATTTATAGGGTTTATCTGCAGGCTAATAGCATTATTAAGAAGGTGCTTGGCCGCAGTTAGGCCTGTTTCACACGTCAGTGAAAAACACACACGTTTTTTCACTCACTAAGGTGCATATGTCCCTCCGTGTGCTGTGATTTTGGCACATGTGTAATCTCCATGTGCTATCTGTGATAATACACGGAGATCACGCACTTATACTCACCTGTCCATGCTCCTACTGTCTGTGGTGCTGAAGTCTCCCCCAATACTGTGTCCAGCCGCTGCTGTCTCCCCTCTGCAGCTGCTTCCGGGTCAGCTGTGCAGTGCAAATGTATGAGTATAATTAGCCGGCCTGGAAGCAGGAAAGAGCAGCAGCTGAAGACAACATCACTGGAGATACAGTCAGGGCCAGAAATATTTGGACAGTGACACAAGTTTTGTTATTTTAGCTGTTTACAAAAACATGTTCAGAAATACAATTATATATATAATATGGGCTGAAAGTGCACACTCCCAGCTGCAATATGAGGGTTTTCACATCCAAATCGGAGAAAGGGTTTAGGAATCATAGCTCTGTAATGCATAGCCTCCTCTTTTTCAAGGGACCAAAAGTAATTGGACAAGGGACTCTAAGGGCTGCAATTAACTCTGAAGGTGTCTCCCTCGTTAACCTGTAATCAATGAAGTAGTTAAAAGGTCTGGGGTTGATTACAGGTGTGTGGTTTTGCATTTGGAAGCTGTTGCTGTGACCAGACAACATGCGGTCTAAGGAACTCTCAATTGAGGTGAAGCAGAACATCCTGAGGCTGAAAAAAAAGAAAAAATCCATCAGAGAGATAGCAGACATGCTTGGAGTAGCAAAATCAACAGTCGGGTACATTCTGAGAAAAAAGGAATTGACTGGTGAGCTTGGGAACTCAAAAAGGCCTGGGCGTCCACGGATGACAACAGTGGTGGATGATCGCCGCATACTTTCTTTGGTGAAGAAGAACCCGTTCACAACATCAACTGAAGTCCAGAACACTCAGTGAAGTAGGTGTATCTGTCTCTAAGTCAACAGTAAAGAGAAGACTCCATGAAAGTAAATACAAAAGGTTCACATCTAGATGCAAACCATTCATCAATTCCAAAACTAGACAGGCCAGAGTTAAATTTGCTGAAAAACACCTCATGAAGCCAGCTCAGTTCTGGAAAAGTATTCTATGGACAGATGAGACAAAGATCAACCTGTACCAGAATGATGGGAAGAAAAAAGTTTGGAGAAGAAAGGGAACGGCACATGGTCCAAGGCACACCACATCCTCTGTAAAACATGGTGGAGGCAACGTGATGGCATGGGCATGCATGGCTTTCAATGGCACTGGGTCACTTGTGTTTATTGATGACATAACAGCAGACAAGAGTAGCCGGATGAATTCTGAAGTGTACCGGGATATACTTTCAGCCCAGATTCAGCCAAATGCCGCAAAGTTGATCGGACGGCGCTTCATAGTACAGATGGACAATGACCCCAAGCATACAGCCAAAGCTACCTAGGAGTTCATGAGTGCAAAAAAGTGGAACATTCTGCAATGGCCAAGTCAATCACCAGATCTTAACCCAATTGAGCATGCATTTCACTTGCTCAAATCCAGACTTAAGACGGAAAGACCCACAAACAAGCAAGACCTGAAGGCTGCGGCTGTAAAGGCCTTGCAAAGCATTAAGAAGGAGGAAACCCAGCGTTTGGTGATGTCCATGGGTTCCAGACTTAAGGCAGTGATTGCCTCCAAAGGATTCGCAACAAAATATTGAAAATAAAAATATTTTGTTTGGGTTTGCTTTATTTGTCCAATTACTTTTGACCTCCTAAAATGTGGAGTGTTTGTAAAGAAATGTGTACAATTCCTACAATTTCTATCAGATATTTTTGTTCAAACCTTCAAATTAAACGTTACAATCTGCACTTGAATTCTGTTGTAGAGGTTTCATTTCAAATCCAATGTGGTGGCATGCAGAGCCCAACTCGCGAAAATTGTGTCACTGTCCAAATATTTCTGGACCTAACTGTAGGCTAGTTAAAGAAGCTTTTTATTTTAAATGTACGTGATTTTTCTGGTACATATTTCACAGATGACACCATTGTGTGGTCCATGGGACATCAGTGATGCCAGAAAAAAAAAAGAACTTTATTCAGAACACACGGAGATGTGGGTGTGCCACACAGAAACACGTCAATGAAAAATCACTGATGTGTGCGCCACACGGAAACACGTCAATGAAAAATCACTGATGTGTGCGCAGACCGATTGATTAGAATAGCTCTGCGTATGTCCGTGATTCTGGTACATATAAAACAGTAACATATGTACCAGAATCACTAATGTATGAAGGGGGCCTAATGAAATATTTGTTATGACATCCCGGCAATGATTTCCAGCTAGCTCTACAACGTATCAGTGCAGGGCCGGCTGTCCGTCAGGGTGTCTGAAAGCTACCAGCTCCCTGGAGAAATAAAGTTAATTTTCTCCCATGTGCCACATTTCATAACTGCGGCCAAACACCTTCACAATGCTTATTAACCTGCAGATGAACCCTATATCTGCAGGCTGATAACATTATTGGACCTGACAGGTTCCCTTTAACCTTTAAGGCCATGTGCACACCGTGAGGGTTTGGTGAGTTTTTTACCTCAGTATTTGTAGCCAAAACCAGGAGTGGAACAATCAGAGGAAAAGTATAATAGAGACACAAACACCACGTGTGTATGTTTCACCCACTCCTGGTTTTGGCGTACAAATACGAAGGTAAAAAAATCACCAAATACTCATGGTGTGTACGTGGCCTAAATAATTTTTTATATAACTTTACTAATTTTAATTATAAGGAAACAACTGCAGTTCAAAGTAATACCTTGAATTAAATGCAATATTGTAAACTTAAAACCAGTCAGTAGCACTACAAAAAGTATTGTTCTGAGCACTTGTCAAGGCTGGAGTCACAATAACGTATGGCACATGATGCAAGAGCATTGGATGCGATATGCTAATGACCCTCAGCTGCAAGCGTGAGCCAAGGGTCATGCAACTGTGATCTGATCCTGTGATCGGATCACAGCTGCGGAGGAGTAGGAGGGATTACTCTCCCCATATCCTTCATTATCAGCTGATGTGATTATCTTTGTATGGGTGCGAGTAACACATCTCTCACTGACAATCGCAGCATGCTGTGATTTTTTCCTTAGTTCAATTAGGGTACCGTCACACTTTAGCGACACTCCAGCAATCAAACCAGTGAGCTGACCTGGTCAGGATCGCTGGTGCGTTGCTACATGGTAGCTGGTGAACTGTCAATCAGGCAGATCTAACCAGTGACCAGCCCCCAGCCACCAGCGACGCATGGAAGCGATGCTGCGCTTGGTAACTAAGGTAAATATCGGGTAACTAAGCCCTTGGTTACCCGATATTTACCTTGGTTACCAGCGCAAACCGCTCAGCGCTGGCTCCCTGCACTCCTAGCCAGAGTACACATCGGATTAATAAGCAAACCACTTTGCTTATTTACCCGATGTGTACTCCGGCTACGTGTGCAGGGAGCAGGGATCCAGCACTGGCAGCCTGAGAGCGGCGGACGCTAGTAACCAAGGTAAATATCAGGTAACCAAGCAAAGGGCTTTGCTTGGTTACCCGATATTTACCTTGGTTACAGCTTACCGCAGGCTGCCAGAAGCCGGCTCCCTGCACATTCAGATCGTTGCTCTCTCGCTGTCACACACAGCGATGTGTGCTTCCCAGCGGGAGAGCAACGTCCAAAAAATGAACCAGCACTGTGTGTAACGAGCAGCGATTTCACAGCAGGGGCCAGATCGCTGCTCAGTGTCACACACAAAGAGATCGCTAATGAGGTCACTGGTGCGTCACAAAAACTGTGACTCAGCAGCGATCTCAGCAGCGATCTCGCCATGTGAGAAGTACCCCTTAGGGCTGAGGAAAAACTAACAAATGTGAGCTACAACATTGTCTTAAATGGGGCTGAGTGCAATGTAAGACTTTCCCGCATTATACTCGTGCGAGTGTGAGTGTACCCCAAGACATATTCTGTAGTAGAGTTGGTGAGAATCGATTTGGGGGATCTAGTCCATTGGACACATCTAATCTGTGACTGCATATGAGAAGCCTTTATCACAGCTTTCTACCTCCCGAAATCCCCAACTCTTTTTATTAGCCAGCCCAACATCGTGGCCAAGGTACTATGTCTTACAAAGTCCATTATGGAGCTATTCGATCACCTCTACTCATCAGCACTCCCCCTGTTTACTGGACACAGTCATGCTGAAATAGATTTTCAAAGTAAGTATACCAGAACATCAGGTCTAGGAGATATATTTAATACTGAGTGTAGCTTCTGCTGTGAAATCGAGCAACAGTTTTAATAGTTAATAGGTACACTCATCTCCAGATGCAGTGGATGGACAACTCTACATCCACGGTCCACAGACTCCATACATGTCAAGCTGGAATAACACAAGTTATTTGCTATTCAGTCCTTTACGTATATACATATTATTGGCAATTATATATTTATCAAGAAATAGGACAGTTCTCACTAAATATTCCAGCCATATATTATTATAGGAGATTTTCCTCTACTAATATGTCCGTTTGATATAAAAGAATAGGAAACGCAAGCGTGCCCGGTAGCATACAAATTTGACTGGAGAGCTAGAGATCTGTCTCTGGCTTCAGGGTAAAGAACACAATGCCAGCGAAAAGACGGTGTGTGGGCCTTAAATTCAATGCATTTATACTGCATCTTTAAGTGATTAATTTGTACATTCAGCTCCCAATACAATCATGAAGAATCCAGCCGCCTGATAATAATCTTACTTCCCAAAGCACACGCTTTTTTTTTTCCAGATAAGAAAATTTTGTCTCAACACAATAACATGTCAACATAAAAAATGATACCCAACATCAAGTGGCTAATATTCAGGACCAGAAAACGAGGAACAAACAAATGTTGCCAATTACTGTCACTGAGGTCCAAGCTTGTACATGGGGGTGGCTGTTCTGAATGCTGACAGAAATGGCAGCATTTTAACACGTTTTACGCGCCTTTCGTGTACATTTCATCTACTGTTCTCACTGAGGGGTGATGCGGCTTCATCATACGGAGACAGAAAGGTAACACATAAAAAATCCCAAATCCTTCATGTCAGGGAGAAAAGGGTGCTTTACACGCTGCGACACCGCTACCGATATATCATCGGGGTCACGTCGTTAGTGACACACATCCGGCGCCGGTAGCATCATCGCAGCGTGTACACCAAGGAGCGACGAACAACGATCGCAAAATCGTTCAAAAATGGTGATCGTTGACACGTCGCTTCTTTTCTTTATATCGCTGCTGCCACAGGTTCGATGTTGTTAGTCGTTCCTGCGGCATCACACATCGCTATGTGTGACACCACAGGAACGACGAACATCTCCTTACCTGCGTCCACCGGCAATGCGGAAGGAAGGGGGTGGGGGGATATTATGTCCCGCTCATCTCCGCCCCTCCGTTTTTATTGGCTGGCCGCTAAGTGATGCCGCAGTGACGTCGCTATGACGTCGAACGCACCTCCCCCTTGAGGGAGGGATTGTTCGGCGGTCACAGTGACGTCGCTGACAAGGTATGTGCGTGTGACGCTGCCGTAGCAATAATGTTCGCTACGGCAGCGAGCACCAAATGTCGCACGAGCAACGGGGCGGGTGCTATCGCGCTCGACATCGCTAGCTATCGCTAGCGATGTCGCAGCGTGTAACGCACCCTAAAGATTCAGAACCAAATCTCTGTCTCCAATCTGCTCACAGTTATTGCATTTCTTCTAATGTTTCTATGTGGTTTCAGGGGAGTTTGATTATTGGATTTTATCACATAGGTTAGCTTTTAAAGGAGCGGCCTCATAATGATAAATCCTGTCTAAATGCCTTATGGGGTACTTTTTGTCATAGAGTAAACACTTTTGACTCAGGTATATCAACCAATCCATGTATTAGACGGTGGTAGTTCATGTAAAACTACATGCACCAGCTTATATTTTAAGGGTTTGTCTTAGTGTTGTCTCACTCTTAAATTTCTGTCTACCATGTCCAGCTGTCCGCCTCCAAGTATAGGGCCGAAGATGATGCACGACAGAGCACACAGTAACTCCGTCTACATTATGCCCCTTCGGCGCATACACCCGAATTCCTTTCTGCAGTAAGTTGGAAAGGACCCAAAGTCAAATGCTATAATTAACCCTTTGGTGTAATTTTCCCTATGTAACAATACTCACTTCATGGACCTGAGTTGCTCCTCCATAATCACTGCAACGTCCACTGCCGAGTCCCTGGCATCAACATTCGGGAGGGGGGTAGATATCGTCAAGTAAGTAGCACAGTCAATGAGCAGCCACCGATCATGCCCAGCTTTCATAATTTATCCCAGATGGAACAAAGACTGTTAACTATCCACAGAAAAAACATGAACACTGCAGTTGATTAGCAGCTGCTGATTGGCTGCAGCACTTTGCCTGTGTTAAATCTTGATGCCAGGTTATACAGCACATGCAACAAAGAAGCGACTCCTGTCCAGAAGTTGGGTATGGTCCTTTTTCCTATTTTTTTTCACCTTGCAGGGCCTTTTAAAAAGGGTTGTCCAATACTGGTCAACGTCATTAAGTGTTTTTTACATTATTGACCTTAATGCAATTTTTTCACACAGATCTCAAAGCAATTTCTTCATTTAAAGATAGCACTTATTGATTATAAACCCTCTGATTTCTTGTGATGGGTTATCCCGATGGCAGATGTTTGGGAAAAATAGGTTCAGCATGCTGAATTTCAACATGTCCCAGTTCTTTTGCTAAGCAGAAATAAGCCACCACCTGAGGTGTCTGGTAATGCTTTACTCTGCTTGCCCAACTGAGAGCACATGTGTTGTGCCAAGGTCTGGAGAATTAGCGATCGACCTAACTCGTATGTGGCACACAGCTCTCTGGGGTGCATGGCCACCTCTAGTGTCTTCTCTGATTAAATGCCACATCTTACATTGGACCAAACCAAGCCCGTGCTTTCCACTTCCAACTTACTATGCCTCCTCCAGCTGTCTCCACCCATGTGTTATTTTTAAGTTTCTTGATTATTGAGCCTTGAACTAAGTTGTTGCCAATTTTTTTTTCGACAGTAAAAACTACAACACTGTATTGCTGGGTTACATAAAAGACAAGCATGCCTTAAAATCACAGTACGTTATCAACGTCTAGACAAAACTAAGCACAGGACATGCTCTGATAGAAGATTAATGTTTTTCACTATATAAAAAGCCAATGTGATGTTATCACATTAAAAATATGTTAGTAGATCTTGCAGATAAAACTGTTAAAAATTAAGAGCTTAAAAAAAATTACAATAATCACAAATATGGACCATTTGTCTAATAAACCAATGATTTGACTGGAAACTGTAGATAATGCATTGATTTGTAAAAACTCCATTATTTATAGTAAAACAGGTAAAATCCAAGAAGAGGCATGTGTTATTCATCCCGTTATCAATGGAAGGATAGGAAATGTAAAGCAGTGGCATGGCGTAGTACTAATGATCTCTATCGTTCTTCCTCTTATCTCGTCTGTGTTATTCCTGCACCTTGCTCTCTGCCTCAATTTCTTGATCATACTTTAACCTCAGGAACCCAACTGAATGCACAAAACAATTGCAAGAAAACCATGATATCTTAAAACAAAGCCAAAACCTACTGAGTACAGTTGTAATAAATAGTAAATACTTTGGAAATATTAATAATTCTGCATTGATTATTAATAATAATTATACTCACAATGTTCCACTGCACATATTAAAGAGGGACAGTAGGGCCATCTGGATCTCCTTCTATTAATCCAAGTAGAGTGTAAAAAGTTTGCAAAGACCAGCCACCTCTGGTAAATCCAGGTCATTCTCGGTGACAGCCATGACATGCTGTCAGCTTATTTTACGTCACTTTATTACAGACTATTGAAATTAGGCCTTGCCTGGTCCATGCCATGTCTAACTTAGGGTTGGGTTTAATCTTGATCCACTATATAGGCCCAATATGAAAAAAGGGTCTAAGGTAGAGATATTGATCTGTAGAGGATCACGTTCAAGTTGAATTTCATGAAACTTATGGTTTCACACAAATGTAAACACTTTTAGATTCAATTTGTGAATCACAAGAAAGGAAAATGCCCGGCCTCATTTTCCACATTGGTGGTCAGTACCTGTGTCATCAGTGGTTGGCGGATCCCAGTGGAACCCAGACAGGCACATGAATTAGTAGTTTATACAACAGATTCAGTTTCCATCTCAAAATTGCACTGGGTAAGTGAAATATATATATATATATATATATATATATATATATATATATATATATGTGTATATAAAAATTTCTATCAAATTTTGGGGAAAACATGGTGAAGCCGGTCAATTCAAATTTCAAATGATCCGCTGATCATGAGTGCATAAGGCACTGCCAGATAATTCAATGTATAATTATGGAGGACAAGTAAAAGCAACTTTTCATTACACAAAACACTAAAACATATACACCTTGAGAAAGGCATGTATGTCAAATGTTGATATTATTAAGCATTTGTGTTTAACAATGAAAAATCAAAATATGTATCTTAGGTTGCCTAGAACCCTTCTCGCATATTGGACTAGTGGAATTTCCAACATGGGCCATTTTTTATTTTTTACACATACATCTAATTTAATGATATGACTTTGGAGGGAGAGCGGATACCATGCAGCCAACATCACATCTACTAAAAAGGTTGTCCACTACTAGGACATTCCCTTTACTCACCTCCTATACCGGCGCCCTTTAAGCGCTGTACAGCACAGTATTGCCGAGGCTCACGTGGGGTTGTGACGTCACAAGCCCCACGTCCAATCAGCGCTGGCTTCCTTTTCCCCATCTTCAGACCAAATGAACGAGCAACAGGAAGAAAGTGCTGTGGCCATACTCCCTTCCTGTTGATTAACGGGTTTTGAGAAGGAAGAAGAAGGAAGTTGGCGCTGGTTGGAAACCTAGTCTAAAGGCCACGTCTCACTAAGCGACATCGCTGGCAACATCGCTGCTGAGTCACGGTTTTTGTGACACAACAGCGATCTTGCTGTGTGTGACATCCAGCAACGACCTGGCCCCTGCTGTGAAGTTGCCGGTCGTTGCTGAATGTTCTGGACCATTTTTTGGTTGTTGCTCTCCCGCTGTGAAGCACACATCGCTGTGTGTGACAGCGAGAGAGCAACGATCTGAGTCTGCAGACGCTGGTAACCAAGGTACACATGGGGTATCCAAGCAAAGGCTTTGCTTGGTTACCCGATATTTACCTTGGTTACCAGCGTCCGCAGCTTCTAGAAGCTGGCTGCCTGCTCCCTGCACACGTAGCCAAGGTACACATCGGGTAACTATAAGCAAAGCACTTTGCTTAGTAACCCGATGTGTACCATGGTTACGAAGCACAGCGTCGTTAGACGGGTCGCTGGTGGCTGGAGGCTGATCTCTGATCACTGTGAAGATCTGCCTGTTTGACAGCTCACCAGCGACCATGTAGCAATGCTCCAGCGATCCCTTCCAGGTCAGGTCGCTGGTGGGATCACTGGAGCGTCGCTTAGTGTGACTGTACCTTAACACATTAGATTGATGTCAGCTGAATTGATTAGTTTTAGCAAAACCAACTGGCCATTAATTACATACGTGGGTTCTCTTGCTCTCCCCCTATGGTAGATGTAGAGATGGACCAGGCTATTAGATTTCAACATGTCCAATCCTTTTGCTCCTATGGAAGATAAGCCGCTGCCAGAAGTGTCTGGCTGTGGACTTCTCCCCTCGGTATACAAACCTGAGCTGAGTGTGATTGAAAGAATAGCTGTCAGTCAGCTGAGCATTCAGCTGACAGGTATCTATCTGGTGGAATGGCGAGTCTAAGATCCAGCAGACATTACCTGCATCTTTTTTATAAACACCACCAATAATTTCACACAGAAGCAATTCAATTGCTTTTTCGTATTCATTTTCTTCCTTCACCATGGGAATACAAATTCCAACAACGAGTAAAATCCCTTCCCTATTTTATTGATGTACTGTAGTTAGCAAACTATACTTATATTTAATAGGTTTTAAGCCCGGCTATGCTCTCATGCTTTAAAGCAAATGCAGCCTCAGCAAAAAATTGTTCAATAATATGACAACCCCATCAGAGAAAATAGATTCTCCTTACAGAACATGGCCGAGCTAAACTGCTCGAAAAGACATTTCTTCAATCAATGAAGATTTTTGTTCTACTCCTTTAGCCTAAATACAGCTGGTAATATTCACCTGGGAGCTCCTCTTTGGATTCATCTTCAGGAAATGTCTACACAGATGAACATTATATGTGAGGTGGTGTGTTTTCTTTGCCAGTGGATACGTTTGCGAGAGGGAAAAAAAAAGTCTGTTTTGTCTGGAATAAAATGTATTTTTTTATTCTCCTCATTGTATTGAGCTGAAAAACTACCAATGCTTCCTGTGCTGTGTTCCTTCCCTCCTCGCCGTGTCATCTTGCTGCAAGCATTAATAATGGTCCTCGGAAAAAAAATCAGTTGTCAGGAGATGTTAAAGTTTGAACAATTTGCTGTAGTCGGTGAACATCACAGTTTACTCGGTCTGGTTATAGTATAATATGTATCTTTCCATTACTTTTATCCTCTTAAATTGGATCTATCCGAATGTCCTGATGCCACGGTGATGCACCAGAGTCCTACTGAAAGCTTACACTGCACTTTAGGCAGGCTGACGTGAGGAGCTTGCAAACGATGCGTGACAATGCTAGATATATTATTATTGTAAAACCTAGAATTCTGATCATGAGAAGAAAACAGAGTAATAAATAATGGAAGAGGGTTTAGAGCTCAGCTGCAATTGTTTTCAATGCTCTACTTATATACCAAGATACAGTAGTCAATATCAATGAACCTTTAAACTTACCATACATATAACAACTACAGTCAGGGCCAGAAATATTTGGACAGTGACACAAGTTTTGTTATTTTAGCTGTTTACAAAAACATGTTCAGAAATACAATTATATATATATATAATATGGGCTGAAAGTGCACACTCCCAGCTGCAATATGAGAGTTTTCACATCCAAATCGGAGAAAGGGTTTAGGAATCATAGCTCTGTAATGCATAGCCTCCTCTTTTTCAAGGGACCAAAAGTAATTGGACAAGGAACTCTAAGGGCTGCAATTAACTCTGAAGGCGTCTCCCTCGTTAACCTGTAATCAATGAAGTAGTTAAAAGGTCTGGGGTTGATTACAGGTGTGTGGTTTTGCATTTGGAAGCTGTTGCTGTGATCAGACAACATGCGGTCTAAGGAACTCTCAATTGAGGTGAAGCAGAACATCCTGAGGCTGAAAAAAAAGAAAAAATCCATCAGAGAGATAGCAGACATGCTTGGAGTAGCAAAATCAACAGTCGGGTACATTCTGAGAAAAAAGGAATTGACTGGTGAGCATGGGAACTCAAAAAGGCCTGGGCGTCCACGGATGACAACAGTGGTGGATGATCGCCGCATACTTTCTTTGGTGAAGAAGAACCCGTTCACAACATCAACTGAAGTCCAGAACACTCTCAGTGAAGTAGGTGTATCTGTCTCTAAGTCAACAGTAAAGAGAAGACTACATGAAAGTAAATACAAAGGGTTCACATCTAGATGCAAACCATTCATCAATTCCAAAAATAGACAGGCCAGAGTTAAATTTGCTGAAAAACACCTCATGAAGCCAGCTCAGTTCTGGAAAAGTATTCTATGGACAGATGAGACAAAGATCAACCTGTACCAGAATGATGGGAAGAAAAAAGTTTGGAGAAGAAAGGGAACGGCACATGATCCAAGGCACACCACATCCTATGTAAAACATGGTGGAGGCAACGTGATGGCATGGGCATGCATGGCTTTCAATGGCACTGGGTCACTTGTGTTTATTGATGACATAACAGCAGACAAGAGTAGCCGGATGAATTCTGAAGTGTACCGGGATATACTTTCAGCCCAGATTCAGCCAAATGCCGCAAAGTTGATCGGACGGCACTTCATAGTACTGATGGACAATGACCCCAAGCATACAGCCAAAGCTACCCAGGAGTTCATGAGTGCAAAAAAGTGGAACATTCTGCAATGGCCAAGTCAATCACCAGATCTTAACCCAATTGAGCATGCATTTCACTTGCTCAAATCCAGACTTAAGACGGAAAGACCCACAAACAAGCAAGACCTGAAGGCTGCGGCTGTAAAGGCCTGGCAAAGCATTAAGAAGGAGGAAACCCAGCGTTTGGTGATGTCCATGGGTTCCAGACTTAAGGCAGTGATTGCCTCCAAAGGATTCGCAACAAAATATTGAAAATAAAAATATTTTGTTTGGGTTTGGTTTATTTGTCCAATTACATTTGACCTCCTAAAATGTGGAGTGTTTGTAAAGAAATGTTTACAATTCCTACAATTTCTATCAGATATTTTTGTTCAAACCTTCAAATTAAACGTTACAATCTGCACTTGAATTCTGTTGTAGAGGTTTCATTTCAAATCCAATGTGGTGGCATGCAGAGCCCAACTCGCGAAAATTGTGTCACTGTCCAAATATTTCTGGACCTAACTGTATATAAATTAATATAATATTAAAACGTTGTGCCTAGGTTCAGGATGTTTATTCAATGACACTGAATTTACAATCATATCTACATTGTATACCGGCATTGAACAACTGTCACGAGGGCACACTTTATGGCAGCCTGGCAGCTTTTGATAAGGCTTCCATGGACTGGCCACTCTACCAAATCTCACCAGTTACCCTGACCTTCACCCTTAATCCCTCTGCAAGGATCTGGTCTTACACTAAGGTTCCTGGGTTGCGACGACCAAGTAGGCTGTGGAACAAGTTGATGGCAAAAAGGGTCATCAATTGAGGTCGATACCAAGAGGTCAAAACCAGAGACAAAATTAGAAAGCAAATGAATGGTCAGAATACAAGCTGAGGTCCAAATAATTAAACCAGCATCACAAGAGCAGGAAACAGGGATGTGGACTAGGTAATCTAAACTTAAAGAGGTTGACTACCTCTTTAACACTGATGACCTATCCTATGTCTGACACCCGCACCCTGCCACTGATCACCTTCTTTCAGACCCAGGGGCAGAAGACAGCCGGAAATGCTCAGTTCAACAGCTGCCTCATCCTTTGATAGTGGTCGAGTACTGTACCCATTTAGATCAAAAGGAGGCGGATGTGTAGTAACCGGCCGCAGCTGCTAACGGAGCATTTACGGCTGCCTGCTGCCGCTGCCAGGTGCAAGAACAGCAAATTGGAAGTGGTGTGGGGTGTCAGACCCCGGCCAATCAGACATTGATGATCTATCCTAAGGATAGGCCATCAGTGTTAAAATAGTGGCTAATCTCTTTAATAATTGGCTATGTGGAACAGGAAAACATTTCCTTAAACTAAAGCAGCCCCCTAAGCCTAATCAAGAGGAGTGGGACCAAATTAGATATAAAAGTAACCCTTAAGCTCCCTGGGTGGCACCACATGCACCAAGGAACATAAAGAACCGCCGCATTATTTTCCCGCAGAGACAGAAAGCAAAACAGGCAACAAAATGGATGACAGACCAACATATCTAGTCACCTTTTCACCTTCTTGTGGAACACAGTAGGATCAATTATTTTAAACTGGCTATTCATTTTAAATAACAACTGTTAACAAACAAGTCTCTCTCCCAACCTCCATAGATGTATACTTGGTTTGGCTGAGCACTCATGTGTTCTCAATAATAAAAGGGAGTAAGCAACTGGCAAACACCTCTGGCTGTAGCTAATATGCAGGAAGAAAAGGAAAAAATAGGCATTTTGAAATCCACCACTAGATGTTTCTTTCCACTAGATGATATCTTCTGACCTGAGAAAGCCAAGACATCCCCATACACATTAAGTGGTAAGTCATTTAAGCTCAAATTTGCAGCTTCAGCTGATATTAATGTGCATGTCAATCATTTCCTAACAGAGGAAAATTTACTTGACTACGGTAATCAGTGATCTCATGCAGTGACTCAATACATAGGTCAACGATGAATACTCTATTATCTACCCAGTAAAGTAAGGTGTCATAAGGTGAGAATATAGTCCAAAACACTCACATATTCAGGAAGTGATATTGATTTTGGTCCATGAACATCAATATACTACCACAAACGTGAACAACAATATTGAGTTAGAATCTGTTGCTTTTAAGACTAAATGGAGGCCATCATTTGTAAAAATGTTTCCAGTAACACAGTAACGTGATATATAGCTACTAAGTAGCTTTCTAGACATGCATCAAATCCATTACTGTTTACACCTGATTTATTTTCAATACATTAAGGTGTTGGTCAATAATTGAAAATAAGTGAGAGCTTCTCAATGTGGGAAATTTTTGAAATTGTGCAATAGCCCTAGAATATATCATTATATTCATCCTACATGAACCATAGGTGAAATAAATGTGGCAAGCTCTATGGTAGTTCAGAAAAAACATAGTTTTAAAAGCCGTCCATAGACCACAGGTAGAGATGTAATCAGTCTTTTGGCAATCACGTCCGATGTGTATATATGCTGACAGGGCCACGCTGGACTACTTATATCTGTCTTCATAGTCCTCGGTCAGCCGTTCAAACTCTTTTGATCTGAAACAACATGGCATTTAAGAGTAATAATATAATAATATTTATTCACTTATATAGCTCCATTAATTCCACAGAGCTTTACATACATCAGAAACATACCTGGCTGCAATTGTACAGTCAGGCTCTGATTTATGCTGCCCATGGTTTGTGCTACCTAACCTGAGTCTTAGAACATTTTATGTAATGTTTTGGACAAAAAAAATAAAATAGAATTTTCATGCAAAACATAAAATTGTCTACACCTAGGTTTAAAAGGCGGAAAATAGGAAAAAAAAATTGAAACAAAAAATGTGTCATGATGCACTGTACTAATGTCCCCCATTCTGGTCCCCTTTCAGGTATACATTATGCATGTTCTTCATCTTTGTATATATGATGCCCATCATGGTACATATGTCTCTAATCCTGATATATATGTTCCCCATCCTGGGCCCATCCTGGTATTTATGTTCCTCATCCTTGTATTATATCCCTAATCCTGGTATATATGTCCCCCATCCTTGTATATATCCCCTA
Organism: Anomaloglossus baeobatrachus; assembly: GCF_048569485.1. Classification (NCBI taxonomy): domain Eukaryota; kingdom Metazoa; phylum Chordata; class Amphibia; order Anura; family Aromobatidae; genus Anomaloglossus; species Anomaloglossus baeobatrachus. The sequence continues at coordinate 807,588,475 of NC_134353.1, read as the reverse complement.
TCATAGGTCCTTCCTGGTATATATGCTTCTTGTTATACCACATGCATAAAAAAATAAATCATTCTCCTCACCTTCCCTCTTCTTCCCTGGTGTGCTGTGTCCTCTTATGATGCTGGCAACTGACTTTGGCATGTAAGTGACGGGCACCATATGAAATCAATCCCACGCGCCTCAAGTTACACGCCAACGTCAGCTGCTGGCTAATCCAACATGAATATTCACTGCTCCCCATGCCCCGGATTATGGGTGTGGGGAGCAGAGAATATTAATTTCCTTTAAAAGCGGACACACGTGATTGCCCCAGTCACTGCAGTAAGCCAACAGCTGGGGTGATCAGTGTGTCCACTGTTGAAGAAAATGAACCTTCACTACTTCCCTTAACCACAATCTTGCCCATCTCTCGGCACCGGCTTCAGTGCCGAGAGGTGGGCAAAAACATGAATGTGGGGTGCAGTGAATATTAATTTTCTTTAATAGTGGGCACACATGTTTACCGCAGCCGCTGGCTTCCCGCAGCAGTGACCCTGCTCCTGCCTCCTGTGACCTGCTTCCTTTATATAGTAGATATATTTACTTTTAGGATTGCTACGTCCAATAGGTATTCTACTTGCAAGAAGTTATCTATGTTGTTACAAAGGGTTTTTTTCATCAAGATATCTGCTTTTTAAATTGAATCCACTTTCTGATCAATTCAATCCTGAAACCAGCAGCGATCAACTTTTACGGCTCGTGCAGATGACTGTGTTTGGTCTGAGGGAGATTCATCAAATAATCATCAGATCGCACTTGGACCAATGTTATTCATTAAGGTAATGCACATGTCCAACTTTTCCTCGGATAGAGTGGTAAGAGGAAAAAAAATCACAGTATGCACGATTTTCTTCCGAGAATTGGATGACACTTGGCCATTCAAGTCCGCGAAAAAAAATCGGGCCTCACTTGGTTGATATCTTGGCATGGTCCGATTTTTACAGACTGACAGAATGGAGGTGATGGATAATTTTTTTCTATTACTTTTCTCCACATCCGAGCAAAATGGCTCCCACTCTGGTAAATCTCCAATCAGAGTCTGGTCAGCATAATTAGGCCATTTTTCTCAGATGGAGAAAATACGATTCTGTAACCCTAGTCCTATTGTGGCTTCTGGCCAAACACTGATATTTAGTATTACATATCTGACATTCTTATTAATAATGGATTGTGTGCTGCATTCCTTTGTGTCTTTCCACTCTTTCTAGTAGCGGCGACTCTCAAATGGAAGAAACCTTCTATAATCATATTTACAAAGAGATCAACTAAAAATAAATCCCCGTGTAACAACTAAGGTATCTTTACACTCAGCATTGTTACCTATTTCCTATAAATTTGATAATAAAATATCTACTTTTTACACTAAGTCAAAGTTTTATATCTTTTGGTTTATTCTAAACTATCCCATAGGCGTTGTGGAAGCGTTCATGACCCGTCAGCGCTATAAGCCTTGCTCTGTCTGTTACATAGTTTGGGTTCCCATCCTCTTCACATGAAATCATTATTTCTTTGAGAACACAGAAAGGATGAAGTGTATGGAAAAGAGTATTCAAAAAGAGAAGCAAGCCTTTGTAAAGTGTTTAAAGGGTCCTTGGTAATTGTATGCATGCCATAATAATGTCCTCTAAATCTTCTCTGTTTGAGATGTTGCAAACATTGTCAATATATTAGATTTGCTCAGAAACTCATTATTCAAGCCCCGTAATTATATAAACAGGGAAACAATTTGTGGTAACCAGGTTTGAAGGCTGTAGCCAGGCATAAATATTGTCACAATATACATGTAGGTTTTATTTTGTATGAATACAAATCACGGTCCTTTTTTCCCTCCGCACTTCAGCCACTGAGCTACCAGACGGGAACTTTCAGGAGTTTTGTTGGCTGATGAGAGAAGCTTAACTTCTTTGAAGGGCTGAATATAGAGCCCGTCTATGCAGATAGAAAAGAATTTAGTCATAAAAGCAGAGGCCCCACTTAATGTCCCTTATGCTCATTCAGTGTTTGCATACTCTTGTGAATAATTAGTGAATTCCTATACCAAAACAGATTAAAAAAGACCTCTTTTTCAGCCTTGATTCTCTTGTTTGCTCGGCTTGTTAAGGGCCATGGCAGGTCATGGTGATTGACAGGCCTTGTGTGTGTATTAGCCTTAATAATGCATATACATCTTCCAAGAAAGTTCAGAGAATTGACTACGGTTAACCCCTTGGCTTTAAGTGATCTTTCTCTTCTTGAAAATTCTATATAGGCAAAGCCAACTGCAACATCCAAAGAGTTAATGAAAGCGCATCCAGCATTCACATCAGCTCTGAAGACTCTAAAAAGAAGTAAGTGGACTCAGCCATTGCAATTAATGCTCTCTCTGTCAATTAGTGCCAGTACGGAAATTGGACGACTATCCACACACATAAAGCATGTTGTCCAACAAAACGCTATTCACCTTATCTCAGCTTTTACTGCTCACAGTACAGTCCTTATACCAATGAAATAATCATTACCTCTTTACAGGACCGGCTTTTCAGCAAATTTTGAGTGTAGAATTGAAGAATTCTAAATTTCATAAATATCTCCTTTGGAATATTCCAAAAAAATAGTCTAATAACAGAAAGTCGGTAGATGCCCCAAGACTCGGAGCGATTCCAGGAGGAGGAGAAGACATCATTAGAATTGTGTTAAGCTGGTGTCACACATAACGACGACGACAACGACGTCGCTGCTACGTCACCATTTTCTGTGACGTTGCAGCGACGTCCCGTCGCTGTCGCTGTGTGTGACATCCAGCAACGACCTGGCCCCTGCTGTGAGGTCGCCGGTCGTTGCTGAATGTCCAGCTTCATTTTTTGGTCGTCACTCTCCCGCTGTGACACACACATCGCTGTGTGTGACAGCGAGAGAGCGACGAAATGAAGCGAGCAGGAGCCGGCACTGGCAGCTGCGGTAAGCTGTAACCAGCGTAAACATCGGGTAACCAAGGGAAGCACTTTCCCTGGTTACCCGATGTTTACGCTGGTTACCAGCCTCCGCTCTTGCTGCCAGTGCCGGCTCCTGCACTGTGACATGTGGCTGCAGTATGCATCGGGTAATTAACCCGATGAATACTGTAGCAAGGAGAGCAAGGAGCCAGCGCTAAGCAGTGCGCGCGGCTCCCTGCTCTCTGAACTGTGACATGTAGCTGCAGCACACATCGGGTTAATTAACCCGATGTGTGCTGCAGGAGAGCAAGGAGCCAGCGCTAAGCGCGGCTCCCTGCTCTCTGAACTGTGACATGTAGCTGCAGCACACATCGAGTTAATTAACCCGATGTGTGCTGCAGGAGAGCAAGGAGCCAGCGCTAAGCGCGGCTCCCTGCTCTCTGCACATGTAGCACAGCGACGTTATGATCGCTGCTTCTGCTGTGTTTGACAGCTAAGCAGCGATCATAACAGCGACTTACAAGGTCGCTGTTACGTCACCGAAAATGGTGACGTAACAGCGACGTCGTTGTCGCTGTCGTTTAGTGTGACACCAGCTTTACTTGTTAAAAATACTATATATTCATTTGGTTCTATCTTAATGGCTGGAGATTCATTTAGTCACCAACTCGTAGATTTAATCAGAGCCTGGTATTTATTTAATCCAGGGAGATTAGAGAGTGAATTTAAAATGTGTCAGTCCTATATCTGGAAAGAAATAAAACTTTGCCCTTACAGCTAATTGGAACTAAGCGCTTTCATTGGTATGCTAATATATTTAATGTGACACAATGTAACAAATCTGTCTCTTATTTATTAACATTGAATGGCTCGTGTTCGTAGGCTTCCTGCAAGCACTAACATACTTTGTCCTGTGTTAAGGTTATACAATGTACAGCCGCAGAGAAAACATATATCTCAACAGCGCTATTGTCAGCCATCAGGTATTCTTCATTTAAAGACGGGCAGGACACAGCAGGTCAGTGCCCGTAAAAAGGAATGTAATCTTTAATGATGGACTGCACTATGTAAAAGCAAACAGAAAGTACTATGTCTACATGTGACAAGTCCGTTTACATGGACCAATGGACTGGCACAATATGACTGCTAACAGCATTGGCGTAACTTGAAGCTCATGGGCCCTGATGCAAAAAATCCAATGGAAACCCCAATTATTGCAAATGTTTAATATTTTTGGGCTTCTCTGTAGGCCAAAGGGACTGTTGGGGCCCCCAAGGCTCCAGGGCTTGGGTCCAAAAGCAACCCATACACGTATTGTAGTTACGCCCATGGCTTACAGTAAACATTTACCCATCGGTGGTCATTTAAATTCCTGTTTACACCAGCAGACTATAGTCTATACTAGATCGCCTAGTGCGCCATAGTGCTCTGCAGCATGAGTCCTATTTGCACAGGCGATGATGCATCGCCAAGAATTATGATTTTTTTGCAGTACGCAAAAGATCATTTCACCCAATGAACAAGGCTTTGATCATTCATTGGGTGATGATTAGCCCATTTACATTGAAAGATTATTGTGAAATGAGCGCATTTAGCATCGCTTCTTCATTATTGTCTTGCAGTGTAAATGCAGCTTTAGACCATATTCAGACGGCCCCTTATACTCGTACATGTTCTATCCATATTTTGCATAGATATAACACATAACTATGATAGTGTATGAGCAGGTTCACATGTCATTTTTTTATTCTCTGTGGACTGATAGTCCAATAAAACAAGTGAAGACCTGTCCTTATTTTATATTTCATTTGCAAATTAAACTCGGCCATTTAAGTAAGTATGTGTGTGTGTGTGTAAAAAAAAAAAAAAGCATGGTATCTGGATTCAATTTGTGTCACTCGAGAGGTCCATATTTTACTGACTGTCGGTTGAGAGATATTTTTAAAGCCTGTATAAATATATATATACACATACACTCCATATATGTATGTATATAAACATGTACAGTCATGGCCAAAAGTGTTTGCACCCTATGCACATTTATTTTCTTTATGTGCGTTAGAACAATACAAAAAAGCAAAGCAAAATATTTCTGGGTGATTTTTGAAGTATGTTAGGGTTGTTGGCCTGCTAGAAGACCCATGACCTAGGAAACCCAGCATTCTGACACTGGGCACTACATTGTGACCCAAAATCTTTTGGTAATCTTCAGATTTCATGATGCACACAGTGAAGGCACCCAGTGCTAGAGGCAGCAAAACAAACCCCAAACATCATCAAACATCCACCTTATTTGGCTGTAGGTACTGTGTTCTTTTCTTTGTAGGCCTCATTCCGTTTTGGATAAACAGTAGAATGTTGTACTTTACCAAAAAGCTCTATCTTAGGCGGGCTTTGCACGTTGCGACATCGCAAGCCGATGCTGCGATGTCACACGCGATAGTCCCCGCCCCCGTCGCAGGTACAATATCTTGTGAAAGCTGGCGTAGCGAAAATTATCGCTACGCCGGCTTCACATGCACTCACCTGCCCTGCGACCATCGCTCTGGCTGGCGACCCACCTCCTTATTAAGGGGGCGGGTCGTGCAGCGTCACTGCGACGTCACACGGCAGGTGGCCAATAGGAGCGGAGGGGCGGAGATGAGCAGGATGTAAACATCCCGCCCACCTCCTTCCTTCCGCATAACCTACGGAAGCCGCGGTGATGCCGGTAGGAGATGTTCCTCGCTCCTGTGACTTCACACAGAGCGATGTGTGCTGCCGCAGGAGCGAGGAACAACATCGGACCGTCGCGTCAGCGTAATTATGGATTACGCCGACGCTGCACCGATGATACAATTACGACGCTTTTGCACTCGTTAATCGTATCATCGAACCTTTACACACTAAGACGTAGCATGCGATGCCGGAAGTACGTCATTTTCAATTTGACCCGACCGACATCGCACCTGCGATGTCGTAGTGTGCAAAGCCCGCCTTAGTCTCATATGTGCACAAGACGCTTTCACAAAGCATTTTGGCTTTCTCATGTATATTTTGGCAAATTGCAGTCTAACTTCTTATGTTTCAGTGTCAGCAGCGGGGTTCTGCTGGGTCTCCTGCCATAGTATTTCTTTCAATTCAAATTGTAAAGGATAGTTTGCACTAACACTGATGTACCCTGAGTCTGCAGGACAGCATGAATTTCTTTTTAACTTGATTCGTGCCAAACTATTTTGCACTGGAACCTTTCATCAATTTATGGCTGCCATCTAGGTCCAGGGAGATTAGCTACAGTGCCATGTGTTGTAAACTTCTTGATTATGTTGTACACCATAGACAAAGAAAAATCAAGATCTCTGGGTATTGACTTGTAACCTTTAAATTGTTGAAAGTTTTCAACAATTTAGGTTCTCAAGTCTTTGGACAGTTCTCTTCGCCTCTTTTCGTTCTCTAAGCTTAATGTGGCACACACAGACACACACTGCAAAGATTGAGTGAACTTCTCTCCGCTTTATTTGATTTCAGATGTGATTGTCATATTGCCCACACCTTTTACTTGCCACAAGTGAGTTTGAATGAGCATAACATGCTTAAAACAACAGTTGTTTACCCACAATTTTGAAAAGGTACCATCAGTTTTGTCAGACCCATTTTTAAGGTTTTGTGGAAATGATGTCCAATTTGCCTTTTTTCTGTTTTTTTTTGTGTTGCTCCAATGCACACAAAAGGAAATAAACATGTGTATGACAAAATGTGTAATTGCAATAACTTTATGGGAGAAATACTGAATTTTCTGGGAAAATTTCAAGGGTGCCAACACTTTTGGCCATGACTGTATATGTTTACATTTTGTAATTACAGATAACACACAGATAAACAGACTAAGAAAACTGGCATATGGACCAAAGGTGTTTTCTTGTAGTGAAAAAATCAAAGAAGAACTGAGGCCCTATCCACAATTGAAAATCGGGCATGTTGAAGATGTTATACACCTTGTCACCCTGTAAAGAGTGAAATTCGTGGTAAAATCTGTGGCATTAATTAACATTTTATTTATAATTTTCTCACAATTTGGCTACTGTAATAAGGAAACAGACTTTTTGCCAGTAAAATGTGGACTGGAAAACCACTTTATGTTTACGTACCCTACAACTGTCATGTAGTATAAGCCACGTATGGCGGCTTTCCCCTGTGCATTGGAAAATGTGTTGCATATTCTTTCCCATTTGATGAAAAAGACAAGCATTGATTATTAAGTACAACAAAATGACCAGGACCCCATTGTGAATCAATATGGACCGCTGGGCAGTTCTGGTGTCTGTTGTACAGCAAATCTTTCACAACTTTCATTCCATTTTTCTGCTCCTATAACTGAACTAAAATGAAATTTACAAACCAAATGTTAACTCTAGAAGAAATTCAGACCTTTTTGATAAAGGTAAATAGTAAAGAGAGCTGCACTTTACAATAAGAGGGGAAATGGATTGTAAGCCAAGTGGGAATCATAATGTATTTTGCCTATCTCATACAGAAAGGATCTAAGTACAATTTCATAGAAAGTTAAGTAACATTTATGCAGGAAACAAACATGTAAGGGAAAATCTGCGCAAATATGGGAAGAATGTACAAACTCCAAGCAGATGTTGGCCTACTCAGATTTAAGTCAATGTCTCTTGTGCTACAAGGCAAACAACATAAAGACTGAGCCACAGAGAGAAATATGTACATAGCTAAGAAGGGGGAACCAAGAAACAATTCCAAGAGTAGATTTACTAAACTTGTTAAGGCTCTTGACTCATGCGTCAAAGATGGATGGATAGTTAGTTAGATGGATAGAAAATAAATAAATATTGTACATGGCACCAATTTTGTAAGTAAATATATTTCTAAAGTTGCCATTGACATGAATTTCTCGATAGAAGTCAGTAACAATCCATCCAATCCATACAGGCAAAGAAATCTAACCATAGATTCCAATAAATTTAGTGATGTGTAAGAATGTGAACAATGCTGAAGATAAAAAGGCGCAATAGAGTCTTATCTGACTAGCAGGGTATAGTATTCAACTGGATATGCTCAATTGTGAGAGTTGTGTATGACACAATTATAGGAGTGTATATAATGGTTGGCTGCTGTAGATACACAGAGGTACACAAAAATCAGCAGATGAAGGAATACGAGCTCACGCTGCGCTACTGTGAAGAGACCTCTATAGGAAGGATCCAG
>NC_134353.1:807535325-807575325 GCF_048569485.1 Anomaloglossus baeobatrachus | reverse complement strand
CCTTTGGTCTGTTACATGGCAAGGTCTAGCATCTCATGCTATGCCATCTTACGATACTCAAAATTGATGTCCCTATCTAAAGGCCAAGAAAACTTAAAGGAAAAAAATGAAAGGCCTCCATACATACAAGACAAAAGTCATCAGAATCCACCAATCTCTTGGTAATCTAATGTATATGTGGGTCTTCTGACCTTCTCGTGACAGATTAGGTCAGTAAAGAGGATCTGGCATGTGGAATTCAATTTCAGATCTTATTATTCTAGGGGAGTGTGTACTGCTAGCAGAGGGGTGTCTCAAAGAGCACAGGAGCGCTCAACTGTAGACTGTGAGCCCTCGCGGGCAGGGTCCTCTCTCCTCCTATACCAGTCTGTCTTGTACTGTTAATGATTGTTGTACGTATACCCTCTTTCACTTGTAAAGCGCCATGGAATAAATGGCGCAATAATAATAATAATAATAATAATAATAATAACAGAGCTGATAATTCCTGTCCAAGGGTGAGCTGGGAGAGATAATTGTCAACCAAAAGATCATTCGATGTGTATTGGGGACTTAAGGAGGACCTGCTATGTCTTAAAAAAACTGAATTCTTAAATTCCCTGAGCTCGCCTTATTCTGGCACTCCTTTCCATTTTGCGCTGTCACTTCCTTTCAGAAATATTCATACTTGTTTGCTCTGGAGCACATATGTGAAATCTCAGCATTGCGATCCAACCTGGTTGTTTCTTCACAGTCTTCTCTGGACGTGTGTGCTTTTATTTTTCCGACCCAAATGCTATCAATCACAGCTCAGTACCTGATTTTGCAGTCTACGACCTGCTAAACTGTGATTGGCAGCATCTGATATGGAGTTATGAAAGTACCTGCCCTCAGAGAAGATTGTGAAGAAGCGCCCAGTTTAACTGCAATGCAGAGATTTCACATAGTGCACTCCAGAAAAAAACAAATCTGAATATCTCTGCGAAAGAGTGACGCAGTGCAAAACGGAAAAGAGCGGAAGAATCAAGGGTTCCCATGAATTTTTACATGTTACTTAACTAAATTTTTTGGAGCAAGTGACGGGTTAACATTAACTGTTAATTGTCCACTCACAGGTTCGTAAATGTCTATGGAGCTGATCACATATGGATATATGCAAGATAAAATAGTGGCCTTGTCCAACATCACAAAAAAAGAAAATAGAGTTTGTCTCTCGCCATCAACAAAACAGCTCCTTATAGCACCACACAGATTGCATTCAACAAAATAGCAAAGCAGGATTTTAGATTTGGCGTCCTTTATCTTCAATCAAAAAATGTCTGCCTCCATGAGCATTACTTTATCTCACAAACCTCTAGTTCTGAGCAGCTTCAGAAACATTTATATACATATTTATGAATCTAAGCAGAGTTTTTTTAAGAATGTGCCATTTTGGTTACTTTAGGCCGAGTGACCCCTTAAAAGCAAACAAGCAGATTGCCATAATCACTATATTCCATTCAATGAATATTTGTAGCACCATTGGTTTGTGCAGAATTTTCTTTAAAATATGGATTGCTTTTACCCTCAATATGCAGAGTGTTTGATGTTCTGCTGTCATTATGATATTTATTATGTTTTGTAGCTCAAGGCATTCTTCAAATGTGATATATATTCAGAAAAAGTATTACATCCAAATCTACAATGCATCCTGTGCACATTGCCAATGATAAACCTGTAGGTCATCCGCTGTAGGTATGTGTAATTACAGTAATACATATGGAACTTTCCAAAGAGATCTCTCGTAGATGACTTGTCACTCAGCTGTCCCTCATCTTCGTTTCAGTTATTTGCAACTCTCTAAATTGAACGTGTTGGATGCTTTTGACTCCTTGAAAGTCCACATGTCCTTGATAATATGATATGTACGGTAATTAATATACAGTATATTAAAAAAAAAAATAGCCAACACTTTAATAAGACCAGAGTTATACATATCCATGAGAGGTTTAGGTTTTCTCCCAATGTTCCCTTTGTATAAATTCACTCTCACATACAAAAACTTCCTCCTCTGAATTGACTGCCCATGAAATTGGCCATAGAGATGCCGAGATAGGAAAATTAACTGTGAGCCTCACTGGTCAGAAGCAATATATGTGACGAGTCACAAACGACTGCTTGAGGGAAGATTTTAGTCTTGTCGATACAATATGTGACACTAATGTTGATCTTGTGTTGGATGTCTATTCTTGGGGCACTGATGCTGTTTACTATAGGCCATGTTTGCACCAGTTTTTGAGACATTTTGTTTAATATATTTCATGAGTAACTTATTGGCAACAAGGAGACTCAGTGGTTAGCACTGTTGCTTTGCAGCACTGAGATCCTGGGTTCAAGGACAACATCTGCAAGGCGTTTGCATGTTCTTTACATGTTTCCTCAGGGTTCTCCAGTTTCCTCCTATACTCTAAAGACATATTGATGTGGAAATTAAATTTTGAGCCCCAAAGGGGACAGTGATGATGTTGGTAAAGTGCTCAGGGAACTTGTGACCCCCAACCCACCATATCTCTTCCCCTATCTGGAATGAAAATGGAGCCTACATGTTGCATACAAACTCAATGGGACTGACAACTAAGTGGTGAAGGCAGTGATCCGTTGGTGGGTGAATTAGTGGTGCCCCACACTGATTAAATATTTATCACCTAATCTGTTCATAGGTGATGAATGTATTTGGTAAAAAAAAATACCTAATTTAGCACACCAGGCACAGACCACCTGTTAAATATGCACTCAAACTGAAGTTTAGGGTGCTGCTGACCACCTGTGCAAGAGGCATTGGAGAGTAGAGGCGAGCGAACCTGAGGTTTGTTTTTCAACCCGTTTTCAACCCGAACACCAAATTTAAAAATCGAGGTTCGAGTTCGGGGTTCAGATGCTTTATGTACGATCAAAACTCACGCGTGCAAAGCTGTGCTCAGGTACGCTTCGTGCTCCACCATGTGCGACCCACTTTCAGTGTTTGAACGCCTCATACTGGGGGTAATAGCGTAATCACATGTAGTGTGCAACAAAAAAAGTTTGAAAAGATCTGCTTATGGCTGGCTGTATGTGGGTGGAGACTCAAAACTGCCAATCAGTGACTTGATCGGGGGTTCGGGTCAAGCTCGAGCCTGTGGAACTAGGCTCATTTGCAGACACTGAACCGAGACTTGATGGAACCACTCATCTCTATTGGAGAGGCCATCTCTTGTAAGTCATCTTGCCCTTCTCCAATCAGTCATACCAATTTTTTTACTTATGCAGCTCCTGTCCTGACTGCTGATTGTTACGTTATGAGTTTCCTATGAAGCCGGGCCTGAACATCTAAGATAAAACAATGAAATCCCCTCCTGCATCTGATTCAGTGAAGGTATTCTGAACACACAGTTACGGTGTAATAATAAGCAAATGAGTTCCAACAATAATAGTACGTGGTCATTGTGTAACAGGACTAATATAGTTGTGACTGTTCCAGAACCAGCAACTGAAGTGTTATATTGGTGAGGAGCTTTATTATTAATGATTGCAGAAAGCAGCTATTCCCAAATGGTATCAATGCATCTATCCATAAATACGGGCTTTGCCAGTGTGTAAGTTGCTTTAAGTCCCTTAATAGACTTGGCAAGTGAATATACAGCTGTGGCTCTTTATGATATCAACAAATACTGCTTTTCAGCATGGCTGATATTCATACAATGCAAAAAATATTAAAAATAAACATTGAAAATTGATTAAAAATCAGGTTTATGCCCATAAAAAATGCAGATCGAAAATATGAATATATAACAAAAGTCGACCAAATCTGTTTGGTCCCCATTTATTTTTCCTTGTTGATGATAGCACCCAACCCCCATTTACATGGCGAGACAAAGATGATCTTTTAGGTTTCAAAAACTATATGATCAGCCGATTGCTCTCCCGCCAGCTGATCATTGCCATGATGTTTGATAATTCTTAAGAATGTTAATTTGGCCGAATAAGACCGAGTATTTCCATCTGTATGTTACCTGAATATTAAGAAAGGTTTTGCTTCACTGTAGCCACAAATATCAGTTTTCCACAACACACTTTTTAGCAACTCAAGTCTTAGCGGACTTGTCTACCTTTGAGGACAATTTTTTTTTTTAACAGACTTTGTATACCATTGAGAATACAAATTTTTTTCTTAAATGCATGTTTTTAGGACTAAAAATACAGGTTTTCATTAGATTTCTAAAATATAGTACCCTTTAGATTTTACTTACTCTTTCGCAATGCCCACTGAACTTTGATATATGAGCTCAGAAGACAAAAGATAGACAGAAACAATAGATGGCAAGTGGTGCAAAAGTTTTAATGAAAATTTAAATATATATCCCTCAAAAGTGGAAATCCCTTTAAGTTTCAGCCTCCGCCCACTTTTATAAGCATCAGTCTACAGACATGTGACAACTAAGCTCCCCCCAAGTGGGAAAGGTTTTAAAAATGTCTTCAAGGTTGCTGAATATTGAACGAAACCTCATTATCAATATTAAATGAAAAAGTTGTTTCTTCTAAAGTAAACAATCACAAAATCCCCTTTTAATAAATGAGATGGAGCCATTCGCCATGAGTCGATCACGAAGCTCCAGACTTGAAGACGTGTGTTACAAAGCACATGGTAGAATTTATAAAGTACATGTTAATGAACTAAAATGTGCAAATGAGTCAGGTAGAAGGCAGGGTATGATTGACAGCTGAATGCTTTCCTTACTGCCAGATTCCTGGATGCGTGTAAATCTTTAATGAATTCTATCACTAATCTCCCCTAACAGTCAGGAGCTAGTGATATCATCGTGAGTTAACATAATAAATGGCCATCTTTTAAGAGTAGGGAAGGGGTGTGCATAATTGATCTTGAGATTGCTGGCAGAGACTGTATGTATAAACACAAATTACCCATCCATGAACTATGTTTATACTGAATCCTGCATAGCGTGCTTAAGTGAAATGTCTTAAATCCACACGCTGCTGAGGAAGAGGAGGGGGGAGGCTTCCCACGTTATTGATGACTTGCCTTTTTTGTCTTGCATCCAGTTTTTGAGTTTCCAGGTGAATTATTCCGGATAGATCTTGAGGAATGCATATCAATATCAACGCCTTATGTTCCACGGACTGGCATTAGAACAAGGCCTACTCTTTCCTACAACGGTCTCTTGTCGAGCGTCCTCGCTGTTGTGAAGATAATGTAAGCCATAACTTCTTGAGGTAATAGTGAATTTAAATTACATGAAAAAAATGAGGTCAAAAGAAGAAAATCTACAGCCTGTTTTTTGAGAGTAGAAAATTTCACTTGGCTAAGTCAAATTTTATTGTTGGCAGATCTGAGGCGTTTTTGTAAAGCATGTAAGACACAGAGACGTGAAGTATCAATGTCTCTTAACTGAGGAAATATGCAGAGTAGTCACCAGACTTATTTCGCAGACTTCTATAAACCAACCAAATCCAAAAAGAAACCTCTTAAACAACTTAATTTAAATATGTTCTTAAGAAGGCACGTCGGGGAATGGTTTTCTACTGACAGACTGAAACCTGCGGCTAAATGATACCAGGAGAAGCCTGTTCCGGCCTTTGAACTGTGGGTTCTGCTAAGCCTGTGTCAGGTGTGATGAAGTGAGTGCCGTAGTGACAAAACCCAGCGACTTATTTGCTCAGTCCCCCTTGATTTCTCATTCATAGGCTTTGTCTTAAGCTTCCATAAAAAAGGAGAAAAAAAAAAAAAAAAATCAGACGAGAGGGTTACATTCACTTTCACCAGGACCACAAAACTATTTCAAGGGCCCTTGGGGACATTATGTCGCCAGAACAACAGAAAAAAGCACAAAAGACAGATGTAAAGACAGAACCTTTTCAAAGCCAAGCCATTTTGGCGCTTCATAAATCACTTGTGTCACATTGCTGTAACAATAACTGTTCTCTTGTACAGTCCTCTGGCCAGGCTCCTCTGTATGGCCTAGGTGATATGGCACACGGCTGGTTTATCACTTAGGAGCGGAGGCTTGGAGCGGAGAGCTCTGTCTGTAGATAGCCGGCTACACCGACATCACAAACACTCCCACTATATATACAACAAGAGCGAACCACAAAAGCTCAAGACAAATCTGCTCAGACATCATAGAAATATCAGGCAATGTGAAGAATGCCTGCCCGTAATTATCAAATCAATGAATGTTTGTGTGAATCTATCTTATTATTTTTACGATACCATTTAAATCTGCCTAATCCTTTTCGGATTAACTGTGATGATGGATTGGAATGGATCCTTGTTTGCCTCTTATTATAATTTAACGTTACAGCATGAAGGAGGGTGATTGCAATTTCTAATGGTAATATATCATGTTGTCACTTTGTACAATTGTTTAACAGAGTCGGCAAAGTAAACACATGCGGTATAATTCCTGGAGTGAAGGACTTACAGACGTCAGTGCGACCGCGGAGAGTTTCAGTATTATTAAAATATGTTAAGTCACTTCCGTGTTCCATCGTTAATACTTATGTACCATAAAAATATGAATGTATTAAGAAAAAATAAGAATGTAAGTCCGCAAGGGCAGGTCCTCTCCCCTCTGTACCGTCTGTCATTGTTAATGTGGTTACTGTAACCTATATCTGTATATTGTATGTAACCCCTTTTCTTGTACATCACCATGGAATCAATGGTGCCAAATAAATAAATAATAATTATTATTATTATATACTGCTTAATTACAATTTAGAAAAAGAAATTCAGGCACTTTCTTTGAACCAGTTTACCGTGCCTGCATTATAAATTAATGCAAAACGTCGCTAGAGAAATGCTGAATTTCTAATTAGCATAAAGAAACACCCTCAAAGGTGGAGATACCCTTTAAGGAGAGAAATACTAGTGTCTAGAGGTGGGCGAATGCGAGGGTCGGTGTTCAGACCAAACAGACTTTATAAAGAAAACAGAGTTCAGGCTCGGAGTTTGAGTGCTTTATGTATGCTGAAAATTTGTGTGAGCATCGCTGTGCTCAGGTACGCTCGGTGCTCAGCCCAGTGCAAGCCGCTTGTAGTGTCTGAATGGGTCGCCCTGGGGTTAACAACAGCATCATTGAATGTAGTGTGTACAAACAAAACAAAAAACCCTGCCCATCCACCCCAGAAAGTGTTCTGTTTATGGCTGGCTGCATGTAGGTGGAGACCCGAACTGCCCAACTTGTGACTTCTATTGGAGTTCAGGGCAAGTCGAACTTTAAAGTCCGGTTAAACCTGCCTAACCGAACTTCCACGAGTCCGCTCATCTCTACTAGTGTCTGATCCACTAGAAAATATCTCTGTCATGGATATAGAATGTGCTGAGATAATAGTTACAACTGGAGCTTTGTGCTCTATAAAGCCCAAATTACACATTACAGTACACCAATATCAACAATGGCAACACTCTAAAGCAGTAATCCCCCAATTTTTCCCCTTCTAGTGAATCCTAAAATATGATCCCATATCTACTGTCAATGTGATCTCTCGTAGTTTTGCTTTTTTGTGATTGACTGCTATTGGGGTTCCAAAGACCTTCATGGTTTTAATGGAAATCTGTTTTGGAAATTAGGGCTATAGACTATTTATGAAGGTATAATTCTATGATTTATTCTAAAATTATTTTAATATTCTAACATTACATCCCGAACTAAGCATTAGGCTAAAGTCACACGAGTGTATGGCATCCAATGTGAGAGCATTGGATGCGATATCACTGCTGAAAATGTGAGCCGAGTATCATGCAACTGTGATCCGATCGTGCAATCGGATCACAGCTGAGGAGCAGAGGGCAGGAGCTGAGAGGGATTAATCTCCCCATCTCCTCCATGGTCAGCTGATAAATATATTGCACTGCACTCGAATGCCATCCAAGTGTAGTCTGAATCTTTATTTGTATGGGTGCAAGTGCCACATCTCTCACTGACAATCGCAGCATGCTGCAACTTTTTGCTCATCCAGAATCAGGATGAGAAAAAAGCTGACCATCTGCTCTCCCTCATTGAATAATATTGGCCTGAGCATACCCTTATAGTCAGAAAGCCATGAGGCAATGAGGTTTATTCCATTTTTAACCCTTTCATCCTAGTTCTGTGACTGTGACATAATAAAATAGGCAGCATCCTCTTGCTCATGTTGCCAGGTAGTGTAGACTTGGAGCCTTTAAAAATAGATCATGGCTGATTTTCCATATTGCCTATTATTAGCCTATTCTTTAGTATTTCGGTGTGTTGTAATGTACTGGTATAGACACAAAGGCGTTAAACCCTTGGAATGTTTTCCCGTCTCCTCTATGTTTTACAGTACAGTCACAGGTTTAACTGGCTGAATAGTTGGAAGGTGGAAGAGAAATTAAAAATAGCTGTAACATGTTGGTCAAAATGGATGGATACTGTTCACAAGTGCTCATAGCGATAAAATTTGCACCATGGGATTTTATAAATAAAATCATAAAATTAAATGGAGAAGGTTCTGAACCTTCATAAATGATTACAGCCCCTCTGCACCTCATTCGCATTTTGGAATTGGCGAATTAGAAGTCTGTATCAGAACTTTGAGGAACTCTTGTGCTTTATAGGTTGTATGTTTTCACACAATGCATTTTCTAGCCGAATCCAATGTTCTATCATAAATTCTGTTATGAGAGTGTGGAAAATACTTGGAGCTGTTAGCAACATGATGGAACTGTCAGAAACTAGGTGTATGAACTTAGGGTGGAAATTTATGAGCGAGAACAATATATTACAAAAGGAAAAGATTAGTCAGTGATTCCAGAACCTAGAGAAGAAATACACTGAAGATGATTGATGGGAAGATCTCAGATAAAGCTTTTTATTTCCTCTGAAAGAGCATTGCTTTTGAATAGTTACATCCCCATAAGTGGACCATGCAAAAACACAAGTACAAGATCTGTGACCTTGATAACCTCTCATCTCACTATATAAATACTAACATCACAATTAGGTGTCACACACTCTAACAGCAAATAGGGACCCATAATAAGGACACCCCCCCCCCCGTTCATATGGTTCCATATTATGAACAGACTATAATGACTGATGGAACATGTCCCAATTTTTTGTATGACATAGGAATAAGAAGTCCCCAAACATCTATTATTAACATGGTATCACGGCTTCATACAACGTGAAGGTTGTGTAGGGCTGTAATGTGATATATGAAGCATAATGCATGTACATATAGAAAGAAGCCATCATCTTCCACACTTCTCTACCTGCTCAGAGACATGACAGCAAGTTTAACCTCACATTGACCTCGTTCTTTCCCCAGGCGAAAATAAAGGAGCTCCTGTGAATATATTACTCCTTCCCCGTCTCAGAACCATCCTCAATCACCAAGACTGGAAGTTTTTGCCGTAGATTTAGGGTAAAAGCAAAACTTTCTGTTCTGAATCTGTAATAAGCATACACTATTATATCTATATACAGTGCTGGATGTGTCTTTAGCATATAGATCTATAAAATAACACAAAATGTTACACGTAAAATAGTTCTGGAGTCATCCCTAGTGTGAAGATTAACGTCTATGGTGTTTTTATATTTTTTATTCATATTTCCTACATTTTCCTGACGACGGCTAACAAAAAGTATGGTATTATAGTGGCCATAGTCATCTTCATACAGTTTTTTGTAGACCCTGAATGTTATAGCTTACAGCTTTCATACATGCTTACGTCATACATACTCCCCGCTCCAGCACAGGCGCACTACAATACTTTGATTTTCCCTGCTTAGGGCAGATCAAAGTGCGCCTGCAGGACCTCAATGCCGGCGAGTGTGGATGACGTAGGATGCATCATGCACCCCGGCTTCAGAAAAAGGACGACAAAGATGACCGAAAGAGGAGGCGCCGGCACTGGAGAACGAAGATGCCCATCTGACCAGTCTGCACTGCACCGACCGTTTAGGTATTATAAAGTGATTTTTACATTTTACACAGCGGCCTGGGCTCTTATATACAGCATGTTAGAATACTGTATATAAGAACTCACTGGTGGTGGCCACAGCTTATAGTCAACAAATCAGGTGACAAGTTCCCTTTAAAAATAATAATATAGTGTTTGACATTAACTTGCTAAGGCTATGTTCACACAGGATGTTTTTGCTGTGTTTTTGGTGCCATTTTCTGAAGCAAAACCTGACCTCTTGGCAGTATAGAAGCTGCATTTTTGCTGTGTTTTTGCTGTTTCATTTGTCTACAGTACATGTTTAAATAAAGTTCGTTTCAGTCACCAAAAAAACAGCACAAACGCAGCAAATAAACGCAGTTGCAATTTTATTTATTATAAGTGCATTCAATGGTGAAAAAAAGCAATAAAAAAGTTTCTAAGGGGAAAAAGGATAAGGGGTGTTGAATTTTAGCATGCCCAATCCTTTGTTCTCAGAGGTGTATTGGTAGTAGCTCATTCCCTTCTCCTTTTTCTGAATACATGCACACTTGTGTATATAGGCCCTATTTACATTATTATTATTATTATTTATTATTATAGCGCCATTTATTTCATGGCGCTTTACAAGTGAAACAGGGTATAAGTACAACAATCAGTAACAGTACAAAACAGACTGGTATAGGAGGAGAGAGGACCCTGCCCGCGAGGGCTCACAGTCTACAGGGAATTGGTATAATAGGTGAGGACAGAGCTGGTTGCGCAGTGGTCTACTGGACTGAGGGCTATTGTAGGTTGTAGGCTTGTTGGAAGAGGTGGGTCTTGAGGTTCCTCTTGAAGCTTTCCACGGTAAATTTTCCACATTATAGAGTTAAGGCCCCTTTACACACTGCAACATTGCTAGTGATATCGTTATAATGTCACCGGTTTTGTGACGTAATAGCGACCTCCCCAGCGACATTGCAGTGTGTGACACGCATCAGCGACCTGGCCCCCGCTGTGAGGTCGCTGATCGCTACAAATCTTTCAGGACCATTTTTTGGTCCTTTGTTTCCCGCTGCACAGCATGCATCGGTGTGTTTGACACTGTTACAACGACATCGTTAGCGAATTAGAACCCAGCCCGTAAGTATGCTATAGCGTTCCCTTTCCTGCCCCCTTACCTCCGATTGGTGGTCGCTGTTGTGTTCTGATTGGGCGGCTTTCACTGAAAAGAACTTTAGCGCTTCCGTCCTTTGTTTCAAAGCTACCTTGTTCCTGAGCGTACTGGTTTGCAGATCATTAGAGAGTTCATCATTTGATTGAAGCTGTATTGATGTTGTATAGATAAACCAGTGTGGAGTCGCCGCACAGAACTCTACAAAGATCCGCTAAGCAACAGAAGCTCAGGAACAAAGGATATACAAGCGCGACTTTTGCCAATCTTTCCAAACTCAGGGTAGCCAATAAGAACGCACTAGCGATCACCAATCGGAGCTGAGGGGGGCGTGTAAAAAGGACACCTAGGTGGCTTCAACGCCAAACACAACGCCCCTAACATTGGTGTGTCGTCAAATAGCTGCTGTGTGAAACGTCCCCAACGACCAGCGAGGTCGTTCTGCAGGTCCGTATCGCTGCTGCGTCGTTGGCCAGATCTGCCTGTTTGACAGCTCACCAGCGACTTTCCAGCGATCCTGGCAAGGTCTGGATCGCTAGAAAGTCTCAGTGTGTAAAGGGGCCTTTACTTCTTTACTTTCTCTGTGTGTTGTGCTTTACCTCTGGCATTCTGTAAAGCAAATACAGAGACCACTACTTGAACAGCCCCTTCTCATTCCAACTGTTTGCCCCATTAAATAAAAAGGCTTATACTCACTTCTGGTGTCAGCTCTGTTCCAGCCATGCCGGCATTTACTCTCCCCAGGGCTCATGTGAGGTTCTTATGTCACATGAACCCTGCGCCCAATCACCATCAGCTTTCCCCCCTCGCCCCACCTCAGATGTGTAATGTGTAAGTAATCAAGAGGAAGTGAGAGATGCAGATGGCCTCTCACTGCCTGTTGATTACCAATACATCCAAAGTTGAGGACAGGGAATCTGATGGTGACTGGGTGTAGGGCTCACATGACGCATCGTGAGCCTCCGGAGAGCAAATGTAAGATTTCTTATTTTAATGGGGGCAAACATGAGGAATGAGATTTTGTTTGTCCAAGCAAAGGACAACCCCTTTAAGGGGTCTAAAGTGCAATCCTGATTAGATTTTAAAAACAGGATTGGTTTTCACCATGCAATATTGAAGACTTCTGTCTACTGGGGTGTTGTGAAGTAGGTTCTAAACAGATTCCCAATAAAGCATTGGTCCTACTATTATCAGTCCCAGCTTCTGCTTTTTTCTCTCTACCATACTGCACTATAGGCAATTTGTTTGTGCGCACCATATACTGTATGTATGCTGCAGCTTCTTATGGAGTTCTAAAAAGCGATACAGTATAGCAAAAATAAATGAAGCCTCAATTAGGAAGAAGAATATAGAAATTATCATACTCAGTATTTGCATTTTACAAGCTTGCTGTTGAGCTGAGAAGGTTTAAGGGTGCTTATCTGTCATCCCTTTCCTTTATTTCTCCATTAAAATTAATCCGTTGTAATAACAAATGAGGTTTAAATGCCTATTATGTATGTAAATGGAAGAGAAATAAAAGTATCTCATATTGTAGCCAGTGCAAGGAAATGTGTTTATAGCTCAAAGTTGTAAAAGCAGCAGCTTCAAACTTACAGCCAGATTTACGGCTCAGGATATTTTGTACATATTCATATAAGCAAGACGTTCATGTATATATGAGCTAATATCATAGTTTTATTGTTTCACTGAAATATTGTCATCATTGCACTGCAACAAACTGCAGCTCTGTAAAAGTCAGGAAACAGGGATTTTCCTAAAGTTTAAAAAAAAATTATGTAAATTACATGTAAACAACTGAGCAGAGATAGAATGATAGATAGATAGATACATACAGACAGACAGATAATTAGTAGTCCTGACATCTGATACCAGTCGAATAAAGGGGCCATGACAGTAACTTGCCCACTTTATTGTTTATCCAAGCACTGGTATTGTAGCTTACTTCCAAAGAATAGCACTGAGCTGCAGTACCGGGCACAGCCACTATCAGATACTTGGACCTATACCTAGATAAATAATGGAGTGAACATGGTACTCACGTTACCCCTTCATTCAGATAAATCGACAGATGTCCTGGGAGACATACGTGTAGAGCATCAATGTCTAAATCGACAATTTTTGGAAGTATGATCATTTAATCGTCACTGTTGCCTATGGGTACTGACTTACACACCTGTAATTCGTGTGGACCATGAAGTCCAGACTGGGTGCATGTCTCCTGACTTCTACTCAACCTTGTATATGCCTATGCACATGAAGAAAGTTTGGGTTAGGAGTAAAGATGAGCGAACCTGAGGTTCGGTTTTCAAACCAAACACCAACTTAAAAAAATCAAGGCTCGGGTTCAGGGTTTGGATGCTTTACGTGTGAACTTCACTTTCGGGAGCACGGTTTGCTCAGGTACACTCCGTGCTCAGCTCAGTGCGAGACGCTTGCAGTGTTTGAATGGCGCACACTGGGGGTAACATCAGCACGATTACATGTAGTGTGCAACCCAAAAAATAGTTTGAAAAAGCCTGTCAACCCTCCCCCGAAAGTATTCTGCTTATGGCTGGTTGTATGTGGGCGGAGACTCAAACAGTAAATCAGTTACTTGCTCTGGAGTTCAGGTCAAGCTTGAACCAGTGGAGGCTCGGCTTGTTAGCTGCGAACCGAACCTCCATGGAACTGTTCATCTCTAGTCAGGAGACCAGTGACCAGTCTGAATATCATGACCTGTACTCAAACATTGAAACACGAATCTGTGATACCAGTCTTAGCATGATAGAAGTCAATTGATTTACACATATGACCACCTCCTTGGCTGTGTCCTGTCTGTGTAAGTGCTGAAAGCACTGAGGCATTCACGTGGATAAATCAGGTGAACATGGCGACCATCCAGTATTTACACATATACCCATGGACAATAGGGGCTTCAAAGAGTGGACTTGTGTCCAGATCAAAAGTTTCCAGCTTTTTGTCAGATTATATTCCCGCTCCCATGAATATTCCACTTTATCTTCCTTTTTTAATCTGCCAGAGATATTGACCTTTTTATTTAGTGATTATTTTTATGATTAATCTCTTTTATTGAATTTTTATACAAGTGAAACAAAAATAGGAAAGGAAGGAAAAGAAGATGGAAGAGCAAGGAAAAGGGGTTAGTAATTATTTTTATGCTCTTCACTAAGGGGGTTCATATAATAATGCAGAGCAGCCTATAGACACGCCCCCAGAGATTCCAGTAAGCCCCGCCCCGTAAATAAAGTGCATAAGAAATAGCATTACATAAAGTTCCAGATAGCGGATTGGAAAAAAAAAAAAGAAGAGAAAACGGAATACTGAGGGGAGTAGTGGGAATAAAAGAAGAGGAAAAACTGTTCACTTTCGACCTGGTGACAGGCTCCCTTTAAGGAATAATGCTTACCACAAAAGTACATAATCATTTTATACCAAACTTCTATTAATGTTTAGTTTATACTACACAGTAATGAAGAAATAAAGCAGTGAATTACGGTTTTATTTTTGCTATATTTAATTCCTCTTACAATATAAATATTAATAACCATAGTAATAATATTTATTCGGCAGTTCCCATTAAAGAGACACCATTGAGATAATTGATCACGCCTCTAGGCATTCCAAGTATAAGCACAAATACTGTTTTACAAAAACACGTCGTCAGTAGGCGCTGGAATCCTTGCGCACATATGTGCGGTAATGACATAAAATGCAGTTTAAGTTTAAACAGCAGAAGGGTTTTCCTGCTCAAACTGAAGATTTGCCAGTTACCTTAGCAACTAATAAATTATGTGATGATGAGGATTGCCAACCTGTTAGCAAAGAAAGCGTAGTAAAAATATGCATGAAAGTGGTGAGAAAGCCTTTTAAGAGATTAGTATAAGCTGTGGAAATAGCCCGAGGTTAAAGTTTTCTAACCTAACAAAGAGCGATGACTTAGTGCTGGCGTCCTTAACGTACGGGGTATGTGAAAGCACATGGAGGGACTTTTAACCTTGACATAAACAATCATGTTTAGGATGAAAAACTGAAAAAAGACTGGCATGTCGATGTACAGTTCATAAAAATAAATAAAACACATACATTAGCAAAAAAATTGAGAATCATACTAGTAATAGCTGGTAATAAAGTGTTCAGAGCGATGCAATGAGGGGGCCTGGAGATTAGAGATGAGCGAACCTGAGGTTCGGTTTTCGAATGAACACCGACTCAAAAAACACAGAGTTCAGGTGCTTTATGTGCGATCTTCACTCACGCGAGTAATGCTCGGTGCTCAGCCCTATGTGAGCTGCTTGGAGTGTTTGAATGGTGCACACTGGGGGTAACAACAGCATGATCACATGTACTATGCAACAGAAACATTTTTTGAGAAAGCCCAACTACCCTCCCCTGGAAGTGATCTGCTTATGGCTGGCTGTATGTCGGCGGAGACTCAAACTGCCAATAACTAATTTCAAACCGGGCTTCGGCCAAGTTCAAACTAGTGGAGGTTCAGTTCTATAGCTGCTAGTGAACCGAACTGCCAAAGGTTCGCTCATCTCTACTTTGTTGAAGGGGTTGTACTGGTTTAGATAAACATGGTTCCTTTTGTCACGGTTCTGCCTCCCGATCCACATTCCTAGGGGGCGGAGCCTTCTCCCGAGCCTCACTTTCAGAGGTTGGATTCTTTAAAAAACTGACATCTCCAGTGAACCAGTGCCGGCTATAAGCTTAGCCCTGCTTTGCCTGTCATTGCTGGTCCTGTAAGTGTTATCCTAATCCGTATGTGCATGTGCCCCCGTGCCTTGTTTGTGTTCCGTATCCTAGTCGTTCCCCCATTCCTCTGTCCCCTCTCCTACCTCCCCACTCGGTTGCGTCCTCTGGTACTGACCTCGGCCTGACCTCGACTCAGTTTCTGCTCTTTCCTCCAGTCCTCCTTCTGCCCATACTGTGTTCGACCCAGCCTGCCTGAACATTCCTCACACGCCCCGCAGATCTGCTCCCCAGCTGTGCTGTGAGGCAGTGTACGAGCACACACTGTGTATCTACTTCCTGGTTCTTGTTGCTCTGTGTAGTGTCTTCTGCTGCGGAGCTATGGCTCCCCCTGGTGGCAGCTTGACACCTTTCTTCCATAAACAGCGCATTAAGAGCTCATAGGTTGTTTGTGGACATGCAGCTCAACCATTTTAATTTTGTTAGAGCTGAGCTGCATTAGAAACACAACCTATGTAGAGTAAAGGGAAACTGGTATGTGATAAAACGCTATTAGCCTGTAGATATAGGGTTATCTGAAGGTTAAAAATATTCTGAAGCCGCCTGGTGCCTGCACTTAGAGCCCCACTGCCGGGAGGAAATCAAATCTATTCTTCCTAGTAGCGTTCAGCTTCTAGTCATAGGGGTGGGCCAGTGCGGGATCAGGCTACGCTCTGTGTATAATGAGCATCGGCTGTAACCGCGCCCCCTGGCACTGATTGACAGACGGCTCAGCTTTAGAAGAGATCTGTTTTTTCTACTCTTGGACCATAATCTGTTTTCAGGTTGTAAGTGGTCAAGGTAATGGGTCTAACCTGAGGTAAATAACATAAATGCAAATTAGGAGAAGAGTCATGTGCCCAGGTTTTCGGTGCCAAAAAAAGACTTTACCTTGAAACTTTGCACTGGGTAAACCAAAATGCACCTAAAAGGCCCAGTCACACTAAACAACATCGCTAGCAACATCGCTGCTAACGAACAACTTTTGTGACGTAACAGCGATGTTGCTAGTGATGTTGCTGTGTGTGACATGCAGCAACAACCTGGCCCCTGCTGTGAGGTCGTTGGTTGTTGTTGAATGTCCTGGGCCATTTTTTAGTTGTTGCTCTCCCGCTGTGAAGCGCACATCGCTGTGTGTGACAGCGACAGAGCAACAACTAAATGTGCAGGCAGCAGGAGCTGGCTTCTACGGACTCTGGTAACCACAGTAAACATCGGGTAACCAAAAAGCCCTTACCTTGGTTACCCGATATTTACCTTCGTTACCAGCGTCCGCCGCTCTCAGCTGTCAGTGCCGGCTCCTGCTCTGTGCACATGTAGCTGCAGTACACATCGGGAAAATTAACCCCATGTGTACTGTAGCTAGGAGAGCAGGGAGCCAGCGCTAAGCAGTGTACGCGGCTCCCTGCTCTCTGCACATGCAGCTGCAGTACACATCGAGAAATTAACCCCATGTGTACTGTAGCTAGGAGAGCAGGGAGCCAGCGCTAAGCAGTGTACGCGGCTCCCTGCTCTCTGCACATATAGCTGCTGCACATGTAGCTGCAGTACACATCGGGTAATTAACCACATGTGTACTGTAGCTAGGAGAGCAGAGAGCCAGCGCTAAGCGGTGTGCGCTGGTAACCAAGGTAAATATCGGGTTGGTTACCCGATATTTACCTTAGTTACCAAGCGCAGCATCACTTCCACGCCGCGCTGCTGGCTGGGGGCTGGTCACTGGTTGCTGGTGAGCTCACCAGCAACCCGTGTAGCGATGCTCCAGCGATCCCTGCCAGGTCAGGTTGCTGGTGGGATCGCTGGAGCGTCGCAGTGTGACATCTCACCAGCAACCTCCTAGCAACTTACCAGCGATCCCTATCAGGTTGGATCGTTGTTGGGATCGCTGGTAAGTTGTTTAGTGTGACTGGGCCTTAACCTCTACCCTGGAAGTAATTGATAAAAGGAGAAGCAAATCACATAGAGTATATTTGCAGTCTGTAGCCATAGATATACAGTACAGTATATCACAAAAGTGAGCATATCCCTCACATTTTTGTAAATATTTTATTATAATTTTTTATGAGACAACTCTAAAAATATTACACTTTCATGCAATGCAAATTAGTGTAACAGAGTAAATTTAGTGCCCTCTTCATAACTCAACACAGTCATCAATGTCTAAACCACTGGCAACAGAAGTAAGTACACCCCTAAGTGAAAATGGCCAAATTCTCCCCAAAGTGTCAATATTTTGTGTGCCCACCATTATTTTCAAGTGCTGCCTTAACTCTCTTGGGCATGGCGTTCGCTAAAGCTTCACAGTAGCCGCTGGAATCCTCTTCTACTCCTCCATGATGACATCACGGAGCTGGTGGCTATTAGAGACCTTGCCCTCCTCCACCTCCTTGTTTCAGAATACCCCAAAGATGCTCAATAGGGTTTAGGTCTGGAGACATGCTTAGCCAGTCCAGCACCTTTACCCTCAGTTTCTTTAGCAAGGCAGTGGTCGTCTTGGAGGTGTGTTTCGGTCATTGTCATGTTGGAATACTGCCCTGCTACCCAATTTCCAAGAGTGGGGATCATGCTTTGCTTCAGTATGTCACAGTACATGTTGGCAAACGTGGATCCCTCAGTGAACTGTAGCTCCCCACAGCCGGAAGCACTCATGCTGCCCCAAACCGTGACACTCTCACCACCATGCTTGACTGTAGGCAAGATACACTTGTCTTTGTACTCCTCACTTTGTTACCACCACACACGCTTGACACCATCTAAACCAAGTAAGTTTATATTAGTCTTATCAGACCACAGGACATGGTTCCAGTAATCCTTGTCCTGAGTCTGCTTGTTTTCTGCAAACATGTAACTAACAGCCAATCAGCGGCAACTAATTGCTGGAACCGACTTCACATTTCATGGGAAGCAGAAAATAAAGGAAGAATCCAAATCAGTGGCCAATGACTGACTACAGGGGTCACTGCTGGGGCAGTGGGGATCTGGTAGGTCAGTATCCATTTTTTTTTTATAGCCCATTAGGCCCATTTTCAACTTTTAAAATGTAGCAGAAAACCTCTATAAGCAAAATGACTCCATACTCATGTTCAACACCAATATTAATCTTAAAAAACCACCAGGGCAAAAGCTTGATATTCCAGACTTTGAAATTTTCACTTTTTGCTAACTAAATGTGATTAATTTTAGTTTTAAAAATATATATCTCAAATTGTCTTCTGTCATGTTTAAAACAAACCTATAAAAACCCATAAAAGTGTGAAGTAGCTCAAAATATTGTGTCAAAGATTTTCTTTCTTATTAGCAGTCATAAAAATCAATAGAATAGAGTCGTTTAAATATCTCATCAAAGTTGACAAGTGTAATCCGAGGACTCTTATACTCAGCTCAGATATGTGTAATAGAATGAATAAATGAAGGATTACCTCGTCCTCTTCAAGAGAATCGCCACATATGCCATTATGGCTGTGAACCCTACACAACAGCTAAATCAATGTACTCATTGGATTTTAAGGGAATGTTTCATCAGAAAAGTACCTACTGTTTCAATCAGGTTTTTATTTAAAATTTATTTTAAAAAATTATTTGGAGTTCTATTTTGCATATTTCAATCTTTATTTAAAAGAAAAAAAGAATTTTAAATTTTACTATTTTCACATTGGCCACTGGGCTGTTTAAGATTCATACTGCTTGTTCTTTTCAGAAGTCTCATTATCATCAAGACAGGTATATAATGACAGGTAAACCTCTATACACAACTGATAACACCCGATCCCAGATTTAAAATAAATGATTTCACAGCTGACCCTTCACAATGATCTTTGCTCGTGCTCTTTAGTTGGCTCTACTTAAAGGGGTGGTCCACTACATAGCATAGTGGCCACATTGATGTAACGCTCATAAAGAAGGCTTTTCTCAAATGTCTTGTTTAGTCAATTGTGCCTCTAAGCGGGGCTATTGTGGTCCGCTCATCCCTATCATGTGACCCCCAGGCTTTGTGACCTCTGAGATTTAGTGATGTCACATCAACTTTCAGTTAACCAGACATTAACGAGGCGGGCCACAGTCTCTGGTTGACTGGGCTGTTGGCGGAGTTTTACAGCTTGTCATAGCTCAGCATCTCGCGTGCGCCCCTTCGCTGCAAAGCAATGCTGGGCTGTGACGAGCTGTGAAACTCCGCCAACAGCCCAGTTACTCACGCAGACTGTGGCCTGCCTCGGTGATGTCAGGTCAACTGGACGTTGACGTGACATCACCGGATCTCAGAGGTCACGGGGCCCGGGGATCACGAGATCTAGACGAGCAGAATGCAATAGAACTGCTCAGAGGCAGAATTCACTACACAAAGCTATTTGAGAAAAGCCTTCTTTATATGATTTACATCAATATGGCCATTATGCTGTGTAGTGGACCACCCCTTTAAAAATAAAAAAAATTGGTCTGAACTTCTGGGCTAGTCTATTGCTGATAATGTCCAAGTAGAGTTACTAAAAGAACAGAATGCCAAGAATAGCCCCAGTGGCCAGGGTTGAAAATTGCAATATTTCTATTTTTGTTATTAGTTTGTGATTTGAATTACAAAAAAAAAAACAAAACCTGCCAAAAATATTAAAAAAAAAAACATTTGATTTCACCCGTCAGTCCTTTTCTGGTGACATATCTCCTTCAATAACTTGATATTTAGTTGGACTCATGAGAATGATGTTTCATATTCTGTTATTTTAGGAACAAGTTTCAATCAATTTTGTCAATTGTCACTACATAGAAGAGGTCGTCTCAGCATCCAAACAGAAAGATTTTGTAGATGCAATCAATATATACTTTCTTTGTGTATTGCTATTTAGGCGGTTTACTTTGGGCAAAGTGTGTCACTCATTACTTAAACAGTAATTAGAATATCCTGGTGATTCAGCAGAGATAAACTGACTTATTGATCGTGCCTTAGAGTAAAGTCAATCCAAAACATGGAAAGGTGTCATGAACATTTGAAAAAACTGAATATGTTTTTATTGCTTGGCTTTTATCTGTAATGCTCAAATTATTTTTCTTTTCTTGGTAATTTGATTCAGATTTTGTATAGTTTTTAGCAAATGTCATATTATATAGTGATGAGTGAGCACTGCAATGCTCGGGTACTTGGTACTCGACACGAGCAATTAATGCTCATATGGGTGAGACTCGAGTACCTGAGTATAATGGAAATCAATGGGGAACTCAAGCATTTTTCTGGAAAATCATATGGAAAAATGCTCCAGTCCCCCATTAACTTCTATCATACTTGGTACATGAATTCGGCCCGTCCGAGCGTCTGACTGTTCATTATGTGTACAAAGCACCTGAGCATAGTAGTGCACACTAATCACTAATCATAATGAATATATTTTGACTAAAGGCCGCTTTACACGCTGCGATCTCGCTAGCGAGATAGCTAGCGTGCGTACCCGCCCCCGTCGGTTGTGTGTCACGGGCAAATCGCTGCCCGTGGCACACAACATCGCTCGGACCAGTCACACTTCTTACCTGCCTAGCGACGTCGCTGTGACCGGCGAACCGCCTCTTTTCTAAGGGGGTGGTTCGTTCGGCGTTACAGCGACGTCACTAAGCGGCCGCCCAATAGAAGCGGAGGGGCGGAGATGAGCGGCCGTAACATCCCGCCCACCTCCTTCCTTCCTCATTTGGGGCGGCCGCAGGTAAGGTGAGGTTCCTCGCTCCTGCGGTGTCACACATAGCGATGTGTGCTGCCGCAGGAACGATAAACAACCTGCGTCCTGCAACAGCAACAATGTTTGGGAATGGAGCACCGTGTCAACGAGCAATGATAAGGTATTTTTGCTCGTTACCGGTCGCTCGTACGTTTCACACGCAACGACGTCGGTAATGAGGCCGGATGTGGGTCAAGAAATCAGTGACCCCAACGACATCGCTTTAGCAATGTCGCTGCGTGTAAAGCGGCCTTAACATTATAGTACAGCAATTGTATACTTTTATTAGTAGTTGGACTCA
This sequence comes from Anomaloglossus baeobatrachus, assembly GCF_048569485.1. NCBI lineage: Eukaryota > Metazoa > Chordata > Amphibia > Anura > Aromobatidae > Anomaloglossus > Anomaloglossus baeobatrachus. The sequence continues at coordinate 807,553,519 of NC_134353.1, read as the reverse complement.
ATCATTTTATCTCAATAGTTGAACTGATTATTAATTAGGCAATCTGGTATTGTTAACCATATCAGAACTGGAGGGTTCAATCTTATTTTCAAGGGAACCTGCATTCAGAGATGAGTGGTCCCATTGAAGTTTAGGTTCGGCGGGTGCAGCCGGACTTTAGATAAAGTTCTGTTCTGGACCCGGAATTGACCTAAACCCCATTGGAAGTCACTGTTTGGACAGTTCGGGTCTCTGCCCACACACAGCCAGCCATAAACACACAATTTCAGGAGAGCAAGAGCTGGGTTTTTCCTTTTTTTTCTTGTTTAGTGCACACTACAGTCATGGCCAAAAGTTTTGAGAATGCTACAAATATTAATTTTTACAAAGTCTACTGCTTAAGTTTTTCTAATGGCAATTTGCATATACTCCAGAATGTCATAAAGAGTGATCAGCTTAACAGCAATTACTTGCAAAGTCAATATTGGCTAAGAAAATGAACTTTAACGCCCAAAACACATTTCAACATCATTGCATTCCTGCCTTAAAAGGAGCAGCTAACATTGTTTTAGTGATTGTTCCATTAACACAGGTGTGGGTGTTGATGAGGACAGGGCTGGCGATCAATCAGTCATGATTAAGTAAGAATGACACCACTGGACACTTTAAAAGGAGGCTGGTGCTTGGTATCATTGTTTCTCTTCAGTTAACCATGGTTATCTCTAAAGAAACACGTGCATCCATCATTGCTCTGCACAAAAATGGCCTAACAGGGAAGAGTATCGCAGCTACAAAGATTGCACCTCAGTCAACAATCTATCGCATCATCAAGAACTTCAAGGAGAGAGCTTCCATTGTTGCCAAAAAGGCTCCAGGGCGCCCAAGAAGGACCAGCAAACGCCAGGACCGTATCTTAAAACTGTTTCAGCTGTGGGATCGGACTATCAGCAGTGCCGAGCTAGCTCAGCAATGGCAGCAGGCTGGTGTGAGTGCTTCTGCACGCACTGTGAGGCGGAGACTGCTTGAGCAAGGCCTGGTTTCAAGGAGGGCAGCAAAGAAGCCACTTCTCTCCAGAAAAAACATCAGGGACCGACTGATATTCTGCAAAAGGTACAAGGAGTGGACTGCTGAGGACTGGGGTAAAGTCATTTTCTCAGATGAATCCCCTTTTCGATTGTTTGGAACATCTGGAAAACAGCTTATTAGGAGAAGAAGAGGTGAGCGCTACCACCAGTCTTGTCTCATGCCAACTGTTAAGCATCCTGAAACGATTCATGTGTGGTGTTGCTTCTCAGCCAAGGGAATCAGCTCACTCACAGTCTTGCCTAAAAACACAGCCATGAATAAAGAATGGTATTAGAATGTCCTCCAAGAGCAACTTCTCCCAACTGTCCAAGAGCAGTTTGGCGCCAAACAATGCCTTTTCCAGCATGATGGAGCACCTTGCCATAAAGCAAAGGTGATCACTAAATGCCTCATGGAACAAAGCATAGACATTTTGGTTCCATGGCCTGGAAACTCCCCAGATCTTAATCCCATTGAGAACTTGTGGGCAATCATCAAGAGACAGGTGGACAAACAAAAACCAACAAATTCTGGCAAAATGCAAGCATTGTTTATGCAAGAATGGACAGCTATCAGTCAGGATTTGGTCCAGAAGTTGATTGAGAGCATGCCAGGTAGAATTGCAGAGGTCCTGAAGAAGAAGGGTCAACACTGCAAATATTGACTTGCTGCATTAACTCATTCTGTCAATATAACCTTTTGGTACTCATAATATGATTGCAATTATATTTCTGTATGAGATGTAAACATCAGACAAACACAATTAAAAACCAGAGGGCAACAGATCATGTGAAAATATAATTTTGGTGTCATTCTCGAAACTTTTGGCCAGTACTGTACATCTGATCACGCTGTTGTTACCCCCAGTTAGAGCAGACCAAACACTGCAAGCGGCTTGCCCTGGGCTGAGCAACGTGCGTACCTGAGCCCAGCGATGCTCACTAGAGTGATTTGCATATGTAAAGCACCCTAAAGGTACCGTCACACATAACGAGATCGCTAGCGAGATTGCTGCTGAGTCACGGTTTCTGTGACGCAGTAGCGATCTCGTTATGTGTGACACCTACCAGCGATCAGGCCCCTGCTGTGAGATCTCTAGTTGTTGCTGAATGGTCCAGGCCATTTTCTTCAAAGGCGATGTCCTGCTGGGCAGGACACATCGCTGTGTTTGACGCTGTGTGACAGGGTCACAGTGACTGCTGAGATCGTTACACAGGTCGCTACTGCGACCTGTATCGTTCCTGCATCGATGGTAAAGTCTGACTGTGTGACATCTCACCAGCGACCCCCCCCCAGCGACTTACCAGCGATCCCTATCAGGTTGCATCGTTTTCGGGATCGCTGGTAAGTCGTTGTGTGTGACTGGGCCATAACTCCGAACCCAAACACGGATTCTTTTTTGTAAATTCTGTGTTCTGTATGAACATTGAACTTTACTGTTGGGGTCCGATCATATACACGCATATGAGAGACCTGATAATCATCTGCAGAGAAGAAGTCAACTAGGACTTTCTCAGACTAATCCCATCTCACTAAGGACCCCAGCACCAACGTTTCAAAGTAAACCATATTCAGGTGCAATTGTGCAGACAGTATCTAAAATTAATGTTACCCATAGTTCTAATTACAGGTTCCATTTAAGTGTTTTGCTTCTTTTTTTTTTTACACTGCTGAATTTAGAGAGCAATTACCTTTTGATTTTTTTACTGAATGTAGCTCTAAGGGTATGTGCGCACGTTGCGTTCTGGCGTGACAAATAAAACAATGCGTTTTGGATGCATTTTGAATGCAGAATGGATGCAGAATTCACATGTTCTGGATGCGTGCTCTCCCACAAAGAGGGAAAAGCATCCAAAACGCAGTGACATGCTGCTTTTTAGAACGCATCAATCTTGTAAAAAATTTGGCATGCAAAACGCTGCGTTTTAAAACATACCGTGTGCATGGAATTTGCTTAATTGTCATAGACTTTGCTGGGGACGCAGAACGCTTGCGTTTACGCTGCAGTTTAAATGATGCGTAAACGCATGAAAAAACGCAACGTGCGCACAGACCCTAAGTCAGAGGTCTCAAACACGCGTCCCGAGGCTGCTTGTAGCAGCCCGCAGACCCTGTAACAATCGCAGCTCCATGCCTGGCGACGGCAGGACTTTACTACTATTTAATTATTTGCGGTACCGCGCAGAGGAGATGTCTGCAATATACCAATGGCTCCTGCCCGCCAATCAGATGCACGGAAATGATGTCGCTGTAAGATGTCACCTCCTTGCACCTGATTGGCAGGCAGCAGCCATCTCCTCAGCGCGGCACCACAAATGATTGAATTGTAGTGAAGTCCTGCCGGCGCCGGCCCTAGGCATAGAGCTGCGATTGTCACGGGCCACAACAAGCATGTAAGGTATGTGCTCACGATCAGGAACCGCAGCGTCCCGGATGCAGCGTGTCCTGACTTGCGGGGCCAAATGTCTCCTCCGCAGGAAACCGCAGTGGCCTGTGACCGCGATCAAGGGTTCAGTGTTCTGCGGTCTCCTCGCTGTGTTCTCCCTAGGGAGGATGCATTCGGCTCTGCAGCATAAATTCACATGCTGCCGCCTCTGCAAGCCGCACCGCAGGTCAGTTTTCACTGCGGGCCATACATGCACTTTGCTTGTACTGCACCACAGCGTTTTGAATGCAGCTGAAACATGTTGAATTCAAAACGCTGCAAACACTGATTGTGGGCACACGGATCGGAGTTAAGGTGAGGAGAATTCTTTTTTTTTTGCGTATTACTAAAGATTGGGCACAATAATACACAGTACTACAGAGCACAGTACTACAGAGCACAGTACTACAGAACACAGTACTACAGAGCACAATACTACAAAGCACAGTACTACAGAGCACGATATTACAGAGCATGACACTACAGAGCACAGTACTACAGAGCACAGTACTACAGAGCACAGTACTACAGAGCACAGTACTACAGAGCACGATACTACAGAGCACAATACTACAAGGATGGGCACAGTACTACAGAGCACAATACTACGAGGATGGGCTTAATACTACAGAGCACATTACTGCAATGATGGGCACAATACTACAGAGCACATTACTACAAGGATGGGTACAATACTACAAGGATGGGCACAATACTACAGGGCACAATACTACAAGGATGGGCACAGTACTACAAGGGTGGGACATTACTACAAGATGTTGGCTAAGATTAAAGTAATCTTGGGCAAGATACACCATCAGCTCCTGGAGATCCCACGCTTGCACGCTTGCCATTCGCACAGTCTTCATATCCGGGTGTTTACTTGCCGGCTTTGCACTCTGCACATGGTTGGAACCGCAGAAGTCTTCTGATCATGCGCAGTGCCCTTGTGAAGCCGGCAAGTAAACACCCGGATATGAAGGCTGCGCGAACAGTAAGCGCGCTCGTGTGGGATTTCCAGGAGCTGACTGTGTATCTTAGCCAAGATTATCTTAATCTGTTGTTCCTGGCCAGGCGCGAGCATCATTGTTGAAATCTCGTGACAGATTTGTAAGAGTTGTACGAAGAGTTGTGCTAAGTTGTCCCCTTTTCAAAACACTTATTGATTGCTAAGGTTGGCCCCATCTGAATGCTGCACTTTTGCTCCATTCATGCTCTATAGGACTACCAGATAGAGCTGGACGCATCACAGTTAAAGAGGTGGTTCACTAGTTAGTTTTCATAGGCACATCAATATTATGTTGAAGCAAAGTTTCTCTCAAATATCTTGTGTCGCCAATAGTGCCTGTGAGCGGCGCTATTGTGCCCCGCTCCTCCCCTTCACATGAACCCTCCAGGCTCTGTGACCTCTGATGTCCGATGATGTCACGTTAACTTCCTGTTGACCTGACATCACCGCGGCCAGCTCCAGTCTCCGCGAGTGACTGGGCTGTGGGCCGCGTTTCATTGCTTGTTACAGTCCAGCAGCGCTTCTGCTTGCGGCGCTCTGCAGTAAAGGAGGGAGCAGGGAGATTTTGGGCTGTGACCCTGGGCTGTGATGAGCGGTGAAACACTACCCACAGTCCAGTCAGTCAGGAAGACTGGGGTCGGCCACAGTGATGTCAGGTCAACAGAAAGTTGATGTGACATCACCAGACATCAGAGGTCACAAAGCCCAGGGGTCACGTGAAGGGGATGAGCAGTCTGCAATGGCGCAGCTCACAGGCACTATTGGCAATACATGTTTTTGAGAGAAACCTTGTTTCTCAACATAATATCAATGTGCCTATGAATACTAACTAGTGAACCACCCTTTAATTAGGATAGGGGGTAATGTAATAGCCTAGTTCAACCCTCTTTAGAAGACCTGGTCAACTCTAAACAGTTCATGCAATCTATAAAATTGAATTTTTTTTATGTTTACAAAAATTCTAAAAAATGTAAATTAATATATAAAGAAATGATGAAACACATATAAATATATAAGTAGATGAATGACATGCATTAAAATCTAATACAACACATACTCGTATAAGAGAGAAAAGAGTTAATACTCTGAGCTGTCGTAAAGATAGAAGATCCAAATATAAGAAGAAAGATTTGTCAACGCGTTTCAAAGCCTTAAGGCTTCTTCCTCAAAACAAATCATATGAGGCTTTGAAACGCGTTGACAAATAAATCATTCTCCTTTTATTTGGATCTTCTATCTGTTTGGCAGCACAGAATATTAACCCTTTTCTATTAAACTATTTGTCATTCTATTTTTCTTAGCATATGAAAAGTGTATTATCAGTGCCTTAATAGGTATAAAAAAAAAAATATGTATTTTTTCATTTTTTCACCATTTTATTATCCCTGCCCTCTATATACGCAGAGAATACGAAGCGGCTTGTTTACATCATTTAAAAATAAATATTTAATTTACTTTGTGTAGAATTAAAACATAATGTAATTGAAACTATTACTTTTTATGTTATTACATTATCTTATTTGTTCCTTGAATTGCATAAAGATTATTATAATAATGTAATAATCAACAAAAGCCTATAAGGTGCAAAAGGGAAAGATTCAATTTCCACAGAAGAAAATAAAAACACTAATGTTGGCTGCCCACAGCCTTATAAATATGAATTTTTCTTATTTCTCTTTGTTTATGTTAAGCCCTGACTATTTCAAGTGAAACTTACTTACTCAAGAGATTGGGTTGGTAACAAAATACATTGGCCTCTCTACCTACAAAAGGTCCCCAGGCTTCTTAGCCCCAGGGCCAAAATCACATTTGAAATGAGATAGCTCTCCTAGTGTAATGTAAATATATGTCATTAGGAGTTGTGGCCTCATGCTGTGATATGCTTGCATGATAAGGTCTAGGAAGAAGAGCACATTTACAAACACACATTATTAGACCCCAGGGAAAGAAATGGTATGGAAATGAATCCAATGCAAAATGTTTAGGATTTGGATGCAGGACCGGTGCTCCTATTGAACAGGCAACATACAAAACTGGGGGGGAAAAAGGAAATTTGATTTTTCAGATTTGTTTGTTTAATTCAAATTCAAGAAAAATTATGGAACCACAAAGCAAAGATGTTGCACATTTCTTCTCATAGCATAACACTGCCCCTGACATTGCTCTAAGCAGTTTAATATGTGAAATCCTGAGATGCATATCAAGGGTGCATGGTAATGTTACATATAGGAGATGATTTCTTCTTAGTAGACCCATAGGGACTCATCACGTTAGAATGCTTTAACAGCTGATATGAAAAAGATGTCCATTACCTAAATGGACAGCACTCGCTATTGATCAGTGCCTCACTTAGCAATCCCATTTGTCATCATAAAGTCTGTTCCGTCATTTTTGTTAACTAGTATGGGACTAAATTAGGTGTCATTTGTAGTCAAGGTAGACCTGTGATGCAAATGGGAGAAATATGTTACAAGTAGTGATGAGTGAGCTCTGGACTGCTTGGGTGCTCCATTCGAATAATGAGCCCAGTTGAAGTCAATGGAGTAGCTGAGCAGCTTTTCCATAAAGGGGAGAGATATGGAGTAAGAGAGAGCGAGAAAGAGAGAGAGAAAGAGGGAGAAAGATAGAAAGAGAGAGAGAGTGACAGAGAGAGAGAGAGAAAGAGGGAGAAAGATAGAGAGAAAGAGAGAGAGAGTGACAGAGAGAGAGAGAGAAAGAGAGAGAGAGGGACAGAGAGAGAAAGAGAGATAGAGAAAGAGATAACTAGAGAGCCATAGAGAGAAAAAACCCAGGAGTTCTTCAGCTCTAAAAGAGTCCAGCTAAGCGAGGACTCCCTGCGGTCAGCTGGAGAAATCCTCACGGCTCAGATCATTGAAAGGAGCTGTTTAGTACACAACACTAACCCAAGCACTCCACCACTACGCACTGCCCAGCTAGATACTTGACCAAGAACCCAATCCTTGATCGAGTAAGGAGCATTCCCGAGCATGCTAGCTCATCACTAGAGATGAGAGAAGCTTTGGAGGTTCAGTTCACAGGGCACTTTCAAACCTTAGATAAGGTTCAGTTTGTGACCCTGACTTAAACCCGAACATCAATGGAAGTCAGTAATTGGGTAGTTCTTGTCTCCGCCCACATGCTGCCAGCCATAAGCAGAACACTTACAGGGGAAGGGTGGGTGGAGTTTTTCTCAACTTTTTTTTTCTAAATTTATGTGCACACTACACTTGATCACACTTTTATCCCCAGTGTGAGCTGTTCAAACACTGTACGCAGCTCACACAGGGCTCATACCAAAGCACAGCGCTGCTCGCTTGAGTGGTTTGCATTTAACACTCACTCAAACTTTGAACCTGAAATTTGTTTTTTTGGAAGTTGGTTTCTGAACCTCCGTTTCGCTCATCTCTACTCATCACTAATTACAAATTAAGATTTATAAATCACATAAAAATAACTAGATTTATTCTACTCACTTAGAAGTGCAATTAATTCCATAGCTCTTTATAGACGTAATCATTACTGTCCCCATTGGGGCTCACAATCTACATTCACTATTAGTATGTCTTTGGAGTGTGGGAGGAAACCAGAGAACCTGAAGGAAACGCATGAAAAACACAGGGAGAACATACAAACCTCTTGCAGATTTTGGTGAGATATGAACCCAGGACTCCCAGAGCTGCAAGACTGCAGTGCTAAACACTAAGACACCATGCTGCCCCAGACTACTGTATATGGAATTAATCTGTTATATATTACAATGACATGCTCATAAGAAGAGTCATGTAATATCTTAGAGGCCAAACACTATATTTTCTGGAGCCTCATTAGCGGATTCGATGACCTCATCAGTTTATAATACTCGAAGCTACATGCTAAAGATACAGAGTGACTTTCTGATGTAAGGGTAGTCAAAGGTGTGAAGGGTATTAGTTGTTGTACAGCATGGGCCATAAGTATGGCTACACCCTGATAAAATGGAAGTCGTTGCTGATATCACCTTACCGTGGTGACACCCATAGCAGCCATCTGCAAAGCCGCCATTTTGAATTCAACTTCACTCTATTTTATCAGGGTGTATCCATACTTATGACCCACCCTGTAGTTTCTGGTTTGTATTGAGGAGTGCCCCCCACCCTTTTCCGCCATCTTTCTCAAAAAGGTTTCATTACCACTAAGATTGATCTCCTATTCTCTCCCCATGTCATTTGAGGCCTGCCTGGACACTTGTTGAGTTATGAGAGCTAGGGGCCATCCTTATGAGGCCCCCTTGTCGTGACTGGATGGCTTTTACGCTTGCTTTTTTTTTTTTTTAACTAAAGTATCTCATGTTTTTACATGTTCAGCAATAGAGGAGTTCATGTATGCATTAGTCACAGTGTGTTGACGCAGTGTATGTATATATTTTTGGAAATAGGCCACTGAGTGTTTTTCCATGTGTGTATTAATTTAATACGAAATATGTATGGGAACATTTTTGTTTTTAAAAAATACCTACAGCATTTTTCTGTTGGATCCTCTGCCTGGTCTCTAACAAAGGAATCATTTATATCCACGGGGGGAGTGCCATAGTTTTCTCTCCCCTCATACTTTGATGTTGCATATGTCCTGTTGAGCACCACGTGTGGCTATGCTATAACTGGCTCAGGACTTAAACAATAAGGCTCCTTTCACATTGCGTTTTACCTTCCACTCATAGGTCCCGTCGGAGCGGAGTAGGTGGACTACTTTCAGGGGTCCGTCTGCAGAAACGTATATGTGCAAAAAATGGCACAAAACAGAGCACACGCTAACGCAGTGCGCTCTATAGCAGTGAATGGCCCTGTCGGGCGCATGCGTCCGGAACACGCTTTGCAGAGTGGGGGAGGGGCGGTTCGGACGGATGCTCCGACGGGACCTGTGAGCGGAAGGTAAAACGCAATGTGAAAGGGACCTAATATGTATCTCCATATGTTACTCTATTAATTTGTTTGCAAATACTAGTAGTAACGGGCGATCTGCTTTTCAATTATTCACATTTTTTTTTTTTGTTAATACCAATGTTTTATCTTGTGCCTTATAAAAAGCACTTAGAAAAGGTATATATACATTGAAGTTGCAACACCAAGAAGGAAAGTCGTCAAGCATGAGTGTCACAGGATCAATAGACAGATTAGTGATACGTAAATACTGAAAAAATGGAAACAAACATTTTCAATACATCTGGATTTATTCAGTATAGAGTATGAGCGCCACACACAGATACAGACATGATAGAAGAGTTCCTCTGAGCTGCCATGAATAATGGAATAAATAAGTCCAAATTTCTTGGGATAAGGTATGGTGTATTTCTATGTGTTTCAAGGCACTTCAGCCTCTTCATCAGGATAAAACCATGTATGGTATGAAATGCGTAGAAATTATCCATACATTAACCCAAAATATTTGGATTAATTTATCCAATTATTCACGGCAGCACAGAAATACCGCATATCTCTCCTATTATCTCTAAGTTGGTGGTGATCACCCGTGGATCTGCAGCAGATATTTTCTTGCACATCAGTGGTTGTGTTCACACAACCACCTCAGATGAGGAGACATCTCATTCCTTTTACCTTGTTTAGCCAGTTAAGTCTTATTGCGCTGTTTTTCTACCTTTCCTGCACAGATATACATGCATATACTAGTGAAGTTATTAATGGTTGTGTGTGGAATGTTCTGCAAGAGTTGAATGCACTTGTGCACACTAATAATCAAGATCCGCCGCTGGCAGCTCCCTTTGCAATTGCTGACCAGTGACATCCAAGATGTGAGCGATGGGAGACATGTACGGACATACTGCAGGTTATTGTTATAGCACACTGTAGTAGTATAGGCTACACACATTAGTATGTCAACACCAGACCACATGTTGCTCGTCTTACTGTGAGCAGCCTGTTTGGCTTACACATGCTACCATGGCCAGCAGCATTTCTGGTTCGTCTCCAATTGAGAACCTCTGGTATTTGATTGGTCTACAAATGCAAAGGGAGCTGCCAGCATTAAATCCTGGCGATTTGTGTGGCCAAGTGTATTCAGTGTGGCAGAACATTTCTCAGACAACAATTTACCCTCACTGATAGCAGCCAAGGTGTGTAAAGGCCCAGTCACACTAAACAACTTACCAGCGATCCCAACAACGATACAACCTGATAGGGATCACTGGTAAGTTGCTAGGAGGTCGCTGGTGAGATGTCACACTAAGCGACACTCTAGCGATCCCACCAGCAACCTGACCTGGCAGGGATCGCTGGAGCGTCGCTACACGGGTTGCTGGTGAGCTTGTCACACAGGCAGATCTCACCAGCAACCCGTGACCAGCCCCCAGCGCCGCGTGGAAGTGATGCTGTGCTTGGTAACTAAGGTAAATATCGGGTAACCAACATGATATTTACCTTGGTTACCAGCACACACCGCTTAGCGCTGGCTCCTTGCACACCTAGCCACAGTACACATCGGGTTAATTACCCGATGTGTACTCTGCTACGTGTGCAGGCAGCAGGAGCCGGCTTCTGCGGACACTGGTAACCACAGTAAACATTGGGTAACCAAGAAGCCCTTACCTTGGTTACCCGATATTTACCTTCGTTACCAGCGTCCGCCGTTCTCAGCTGTCAGTGTCAGCTCCTGTTCTCTGCACTCCTAGCCACAGTACATATCGGGTTAATTACCCCATGTGTACTCCAGCTACGTGTGCAGAGAGCAGGGAGCCGGCACTGACAGCTGAGAGCGGCGGACGCTGGTAAGGAAGGTAAACATCGGGTAACCAAGGTAAGAGCTTCTTGGTTACCCGATGTTTACTGTGGTTATCAGCGTCCGCAGAAGCCAGCTCCTGCTGCCTGCACATTTAGTTGTTGCTCTGTCGCTGTCACACACAGCGATGTGCGCTTCACAGCGGGAGAGCAACAACTAAAAAATGGTCCAGGACATTCAGCAACAACCAACGACCTCACAGCAGGGGCCAGGTTGTTGCTGGATGTCACACACAGCAACATCACTAGCAACATCGCTGCTACGTCACAAAAGTTGTTCCTTAGCAGCGATGTTGCTAGCGATGTTGCTTAGTGTGACGTGCAGATGTTTCTGTGCACGGCCTTATACTGAATGATGAATATGTTTTCGAAATTTTGTTTCCATTTCTTCATTTGCATATCATTAATGTACCTATCAATCCTGATAGAATAGTCATGAAATTATGAAACTATCTAGCTGTTCCAATTACAATGATGAAGAGGTAATATATGATGGGTGCGTATACATATATTTATATATACAGTGGCGGACACAGAAAGAAGAAGGACCCTGTCAAAAAACAGTATATGGGCTTTTTGCTGTCCAGAAGCTCATCATAATAAAATTTAACCCCTTTCTTTTTAAGTGTAAGTGGGCCCCGCTACCTCTTGGGTTCCTGTGTGGAATTCACCAATAATATATTATACACCGATATTATATTTTTATATATATATATATATATATATATATATATATATATATATATATATATATATATATATATACATATATAATTTGTTTGGCCTCCTCCTCAGAAGGAGTTAAGTATTCCCTTAGCTGGATGACATATTCATTATACAACAAGCATTGATTCTGACCATAACAGAGTGCACTTTATTTCTAGGCATTTCCAATCGGAAAAAACTTCCATACCCAGATTTCCTCTGAGACTCATTTTATGAAGCTATAAAGACTGTCAACCAGAGACGGGAACTCTTCGGCACCTGAGCTGCAGACTCAACTATCAAATAACATTTAATTGCTGGATGACAGTATGTGGCTGGACTTGAATTCCGATCTCAAAATATTATCTATATTACTGTCTGTACAGAATAGATTGTTATGGCACTGGAAGATAAAACCAATTAAACTGGGAAATGGATATTTTAAGATCTTAATTATCAATAGTGTTTCATTATATCTTATATCAAAAGGCTATATCAATACTAAATGTGTGAGTTGGAAGATAGTTGAGGTTTGGAAGAGATGGCTAATTGGGCCTGAATAATATTTCCATCTTTTGATGAATTTAGGGGCGTCACCAAGACGTCTAATTTTGTTTAGTTTATAGCTGAGGCAGGAGGAATATTTCAGAGCGGCAAAAGGTCCATAGTAAAGGATTTCATATTAAGCATCAATCTAACAAGAACATTCTGTGTTTGTGCTTTTCATCACTGGAGTTTCCATGGAGTTGGCACGGTCTTCTATGTTTCCTTTAGCTTCCATGCGTTTCTCTAACAATCCAAAAACATGCTTTATAAAGGGGTTTACCTGTCTTCTTTCCTCAGTAGGACACTGCTTCTCAGCCTCCAGGTTTCCTGCTTGATGGTGTGTGGTATGCTGCTAAAGAGTAAGGGGGGCTTTGCACACTACGACATCGCATGTGCGATGTCGGTGGGGTCAAATCGAAAGTGACGCACATCTGGCGTCGCAGTCGATATCGTAGCGTGCAAATCCTTTTTGATACGATTAACGAGCGCAAAAGCGTCGTTATCATATCATCGGTGTAGGGTCCGACATTTCCATAATCCCGGTGCAGTGACAGGTACAATGTAGTTCCTCGTTCCTGCGGCAACACACATCGCTGTGTGTGAAGCCGCAGGAGCGAGGAACATCTCCTACCTGCGTCCCGGCTGCAATGCGGAAGGAAGAAGGAGGGCGGGATGTTTACATCCCGCTCATCTCCGCCCCTCCGCTGCTATTGGCCGCCTGCTGTGTGACGTCGCTGTGACGCCGCACGACCCGCCCCCTTAGGAAGGAGGCGGATCGCCGGCCAGAGCGACGTCGCAGGGCAGGTGAGTGCATGTGAAGCTGGCGTAGCGATAGTGTTCGCTACGCCAGCAATCACAAGATATCGCTGCTGCGACGGAGGCAGGAACTATCTCGCTCGACATCGCAACATCGGCTTGTGATGTCGCAGCGTGCAAAGTACCCTTTACCGTTTGGACCAGCGGAGGACGGTAAGGCTAGCAGTACAACAATCCTGCCATCTTCAGAGCAGTGCTTGCAGACTCTGAAGTAAAGAAGTCACTAATACAAACTCCTTGCATAGGGAAATGGCCACCTTTGATAGACTGCAGAGGTGGCCGGTAACCTAGGCAAGAAGCTGCAAACTGTAGAATTAAAAATCCTTTATTTCTTAAGAACATGAAAATGTATTAATAAGGCATTGTTTTTACAAGCACTCTGTAATTTTTCCCATTTAACATGATAACACAACCCCTTTAAGTGTACAAAAAATGGCCTAGTGTATGCTTAAGGTAAAACAATCAAGTTATAACTTATGTTAATGCAACAATTGCAGTAAATTATCGGAATGTTTCCCTATAGAGAAACCAGAGTTTGGAGATTGACTGTATTGAATATATCTGGATTTCTCTGCCCATCTCCATGGCAGGTGGTGATCCAAATATCCCCAAACAATGGAACTCTCAAGCCCAACCGGTCAGACTCGGCCCCATCTTCAAGGACATCCTGAAGATCCACCTATTCATATAAACCTAGAATCTCCAATAACCCTGCTGCCACTACACTTCCAGAAGTCGAGGTTCTACCTTCACCTTGTGACTCCTTTTTTTTGCAGATTGTAAACTCATGAAGGCAAAGCTCTTTCAATCTACTGTTCGGTCACTTATTATTATTATTTTTTTACCTTATATTATGTATATGCGTTATGCATGTATAACATGAGGTAATAGAGGGGAGCTTTAAAGGGAACCGGTCAGCACGATTTTCTAATTTAAAGTACAGACATGGCTGTAATGACGCTGTCATACTGATTACATTGAAACCTTTCGTGGAGCAATCTGTTTTGTTGTTCTTCTTTAATCACTATTTGAAGTTTTCTGCTTATTAGATTTCCGTGTACAGGGGCCAGACTAGGTCTTTTCCTCCCTATCTGTGATTCCACCTACCTCCTCTTTTTGAAGAGGAGATTCCAATGGGATGAAGATTACTGAAAAAGCAGTAGGAAAAACTAATTATGGCACTCTTGAGTATTGATGCTCAAGTAAGATCCAATTCCATGTGATCGTAAAATAGAACTTGGCACTCAAGTAAGGTGAAGATGAGTAGAATTTATAAGGGTAATCCAAACCAACACCAGCACAAACATTTTGATCCTAAGCATGGACCTTCATCAGTGTGCAAAGGGTAAAGTTTAAAGCAGCCCCAGGGAGAGCAGGCGCTGAGGACAAGCTGTGGCATCCACCTCTGAGAAGCATGAGCGCGCATATATCTCAGGGGTCAATGCCGCAGCTTGTCCTCAGCGCCTTCGTACACTGATGAAGGTCCATGCTAAGGACCAAAATGTTTGTGTTGGGTTTCGTTTGGAGTAAATAATATATGAACCCTTAAAAACATCAATTTATTATAATCCTTAAAAACATCTAAAAGACACACAATGATAAACCTAAAGTGCACAGGTGGAGAAGGGAGGAGGGTCAAGGATAAAGCCCTAAAAATAAACCTCCCTCCTGTCCACTACCTCACGTGGGGGTAGGCACCCTGAAGAAAAACAATATGGCGCCCCCACTCCACGAGGGCTATCTTTAACCTGCCCTATATTACCCTAACGACAGGTATGAAAAGTGCTCAAAACTAATAATAAAGTGCAAAGGTGCTCAGGAGATTGGTATTAGGGTTTCCCTTTTTGATTAGGTAAATCCATCTCCCACCCAACCTCTGTTTAAACACCTGCCCCTGACCTGACCTATTGATTAATGTGAGGCAATTTGGGCACGAGGCAATTGAGGCATACACGATCCTCTTTTTAGTATACCTCACTGGCTATCCTCACTGAGCACCTTTGCACTTTATTATTAGTTTTGAACACTTTTCATACCTGCCATTAGGGTAATATAGGGCAGGTTAAGGATAGCCATCGTGGAGTGGGGGCGCCATATCGTTTTTCTTCAGGGTGCCAACCCCCGCGTGAGGTAGTGGACAGGAGGGAGGTTTATTTTTAGGGCTTTATCCTTGACCCTCCTCCCATCTCCACCTGTGCACTTTAGGTTTATCATTGTGTGTCTTTTTGGATGTTTTTAAGGATTCTAATAAATTGATGTTTTTAAGGGTTAATATATTATTTGTTCTCCAAAACCTTCCCTTTACTCTAATATATGGGTTTCGTTTGGAGTATCCTAATAAATTCTGTGTAATTTCACCTTACTTGAGTGCCAAATTCTACTTTACTGAAAAAGCAGTGACCTGTTATTCATAAACAAGGTGAATTATGGCTCAACCTTTTTTAATAGATTAGAAGAGAACACATAGAGGAGGTTTATTAGGACAGACAAGGTCACTGTCATGGGGTTTCTCATTTCTGCAATATTCTAATGTCAAGTCTATTAATGGATTAACAAGCACAAACTCACGTGGCGCAGTTTAACAATAGTCCGTTGGACGTCACAAACCAATAGTTAGCTTAGTCTGATGCCCGGAGGGCTAATTGAAAACAAAAGAACTGTCAGAATACTATGGATGCTACCACCAGATTTTAGCTAATTATTGATACCCCCGAAGCAATATGAAATAGGATTGAAAAAAGTCTCCTTAGTCCGGATGTCCAGCTAATTCAAAATTATTATGAAGCTAATTAAATACTGAGCATCCACAAGTAATTTCTCCTATAAAGACAGCACAGTGGTTTTACAACAAATGAATATATATTTATTACAGATCTATAACATGGTGTTTGCCTGCTATGGGTCACCTTCCCACCGTGCGGCCTTATAGTATGAAAATGAGAATGGTTCACATATCAAAGACATTAAGGATTAAAACCATTACCAATGAGATTACATTTTTTATATTTCTTCTCATGCCGGGCTGGATTTTTGTCATTCTCTTGCTATCTAATTAAAAATGTACGATCCCAAGGGGCATTGACATAAAGAAAACTAATATAATTTTATGGTGGTCAAATCATATTCAATGTCTCTAATCTTCTTCACTAAAGGAACTTTAGAAGTGTTAAAACTTTAGTACTTATTAAAATTTCACCACATTGAACACTGAAGAACATCTTCGTCTTTGGGATATAATATTCGACATGTCGGCTCGGCAGTCATGCAGACACAAGCTATTTTTGTGGGGTTTTTATACTGCTGACGGTATTTGAACAATTTTATACACCTGTAAGTACATTGATTAATAAACCCAAACCCCCAGGCCAAATCCCACCTTTACTCGGGAATTTCATATAAATGTGAACACCTACAGCCGAGTGATTTTGATGCCTACGGTTTTTCATTATGTTTCTTTGGCATGATACTGAACTTTAAACTTTTTATTCTTTCCTATCTCATCTAAGCCTACAGTGTTCATCAAAATATGCCAGACCACCCAATGATTGGGAAAAGCCTTTGGAAAAACACTTGCCAAGAATCAGCAGCTTTGTGAAACACAATCTTAATTCTTCTTAAAAGAATTGCTGAAGGCCCTCCTATGTCTTAAGAGTGTAAAAGTATATCAGTCGAGAAGGAAGGAGAAATTTTAAACAGTAATTGTCTACCCATGATATGGGCTACATATAAGCTAACCGACTACATGTACTACCCCAGGCTCTCTCGGGGTAACGTTACATATCTGTTCTTAGATATTGGAAAAGTCCCCAGATTTGCCCAGTATGTACAGACCTAGCAAAGGTTACCCTAACTCTGATAACACAGTACTGGGATATAGTCCAATACACGGAACTGGAATGAGCCTCTCCATTCCTGAGACATGGCCCCTGATCACTGTATGTAAATCTAGTCTTGTTAGTCAAGTATTATTATTAGTATTTATTATTATAGCGCCATCAATTCCATGTGAAAGGGGTGTACATAATAGGGACAAGTAAAATAATCATAAACAATACAAGATACAGACAGGTACAGGAGGATAGAGGTCCCTGCCCGCGAGGGCTCACAGTCTACAAGGGATAGGTGAGGATACGGTAGGTTAGGGTAGAGTTGATTGTGCGGCGCTGTATCAGACTGAGGGTTACGGCAGGTTGTAGGCTTGTCGGAAGAGGTGGGTCTTCAGGTTCCTTTTGAAGCTTGTCAAGGTAGGCGAGAGTCTGAAGTAGGTGTGGTCATCATCTCATCTCTGTGGGCATCTTTTTAGGTACCATGCCCAGTTGGCTAAAAAGACTGGATTTATAAGCAATAAATGGGAAGCCAATTTATCCATTCTGGGTGCAATTTTAAACAGGACGTGTTACATACATTTGTATTTTTTTTACTTGGCGTAAATGTCACTGATTTCCAGAATTTGGCATAATTTTTCTTATGTTTATGCGCCTCTCCATTCCTGAGATATGGCCTATCTTCTATGTACGTAAATCAATTCTTGTTAGCCAAGTAGGCGTGGTCATCAACTCTTCTCTTTGGGCTTCTTCCTGTGTATCATGCCCACTTAGCAGAAAAGACTGGATAAATATACAGAGGAGAGGGGGCATATCTCAGAAATGGAGTGGCATGGGAACAAAAAAGAAAAAAAAAAAAACAATGCAAAATTCAGAAGATCAGTAGCATTTGTACCAGTTAAATACAGTTAGGTCCAGAAAGATTTGGACAGTGACACAAGTTTTGTTATTTTAGCTGTTTACAAAAACATGTTCAGAAATACAATTATATATATAATATGGGCTGAAAGTGCACACTCCCAGCTGCAATATGAGAGTTTTCACATCCAAATCGGAGA